>NC_135709.1:2543495-2782945 GCF_964276395.1 Gasterosteus aculeatus | reverse complement strand
CCTCTGAATGTTAGCCAGGTCGGCGTCCACAGCCTCCGGAACACCCGTTGCCCTCAACAGTCGGTCTCTCTCCTCCTTAGACCTGAACGAATGAACCACAAATGACTACAAAAGGAAGCCAGAAAGCCACACGTCATCAACAGGACATTCGGGGGAAGGAGTGGTCCTGAGGTTGGCCCGGCTTTTAACTGATCCAGGATGAAATATGGTCCTTGCCAGAACATGGGGTGGTCCAGTGTTTTGAAGTCTGTCCACAGAGAGAGGTAGGGTCTCCAACGGGACTGCGGGGACGTGTATTCGTAGAGCAGAGCCAGCAGCAGGGGGACCCAGCCGGACGGGCTCTGCAGGGAGGACCTCTCTGTGGAGGGAATCGGGAGAAAACGGGTCAACACAAGAACTTCCAGCGACTCCAGCGAAGGACTCTTCCTTCACCTTTCTCCAGCAGGACGGAGACCTCGGTGGTGTCCTGGTGGAGGAGCGCCGATCTGGGGACGGTGAATAAAACCTCTCCCTCCTCAATGTTGTCCGTGGCCAGCATCCCAAACTCTGCCACGGTTCCCTCTTTGCTCACGCGCACCTACAGGGGGACGGTGAGGTTATGAAGAAGAGGAGAAACCGGGGGCGTCTTCCTCAAAAAGGCGTTTGACAAATACTCACACACGGCAGGAACAACCAAATAAACATGTTCATTTGTTGATTCATATTCACACCTTGTCGCAGAGAACCAAGCCGACTGTTTTGCACCACTGCAGGAAGTCCGGCAGCGGATTCATCTCTGGACCGTCACCGATCTGTCGATAGCAATCAGACATCGATAACAAACAATCAGACATCGATAACAATCAGAAATCGATAACAAACAAACATCGATGACAATCAGACATCGATAACAAACAAACATCGATGACAATCAGACATCGATAACAAACAAACATCGATGACAATCAGACATCGATAACAAACAAACATCGATGACAATCAGACATCGATAACAAACAAACATCGATGACAGACATCGATAACAGTAAGACATTGTTAACAAACAAACATCGATAACAATCAGACACCGACAACAATAAGACATTGTTAACAAACAAACATCGATAACAAACAAACATCGATGACAATCAGACATCGATAACAAACAAACATCGATGACAATCAGACATCGATAACAAACAAACATCGATGACAGACATCGATAACAGTAAGACATTGTTAACAAACAAACATCGATAACAATCAGACACCGACAACAATAAGACATTGTTAACAAACAAACATCGATAACAAACAAACATCGATAACAATCAGACATCGACAACAAACAGACATCGACCACAAACAGACATCGATAACAAACAGACATCGATAACAAACAGACATCGATAACAAACAGACATCGATAACAAACAGACATCGATAACAAACAGACATCGATAACAAACAGACATCGACAACAAACAGACATCGACAACAATCAGACATCGACAACAATCAGACATCGACAACAATCAGACATCGATAACAAACAAACATCGATAACAAACAAACATCGATAACAAACAGACATCGATAACAAACAGACATCGATAACAAACAAACATCGATAACAAACAAACATCAATAACAAACAAACATCGATGACAAACAAACATCGATAACAAACAAACATCGATAACAAACAAACATCGATAACAATCAGACATCGATAACAAACAGACATCGATAACAAACAGACATCGATAACAATCAGACATCGATAACAATCCGACATCGATAACAATCAGACATCGATAACAAACAAACATCGATAACAATCAGACATCGATAACAAACAGACATCGATAACAAACAGACATCGATAACAATCAGACATCGATAACAGCGGTGCAGACTCTTGGCTGGTAACTTGAGCTCCGTCAGCCTGTCTCCAACTTCTCACCACGTAGCTTAGCTTAGCTTAGCTTAGCACAGGAGCAAAGGCGCGTGAGCCTCACTGACGTGCAGTGAGTTCAGTGTGAACCGTAACACGGACCCGCTGTACCGAATGTTTTTTGTTTGTTATTGTTATTAAAATCGTAACCTTGGGTCGTTTCGCGTGGGAAGCCATCCGGTTAGCGTGGCGGGGCGTCGGGTCTCCGCGGGGAGGTTCAACGAAGAGCCGGTCCGAGCGTGCGGACCGCGACGGGGAAAGGGGGTTTAATTTGACCTAAGCGTTGACTCGCAGGACAACAGCGTCTACGCGACACGTGGCTTTTACCGTGTTTAGGAACCGACTCGCAACGCTCACGCTCGTAGAACTCGAGGAAAGTTCTTGTAAAAGTCTATAAGGGCTTTAAGTCCAAATAGTCTGGTGCCTAAGGGCTCTCCCGCAGTTTGACTCCTTGGTGAAGGCGTTCTGTAAGTCTCTCCCCGGGGCGAAATTACCCAATTTTTATCAGGATGAGATGGTAAACACGCGGCTACGACCGGAGACCCGGAAGCATAAAAAAGCCCAACCAAGAATATATTTTCCCATTAATAACCGGCGAAATCGAGACATTTTAACTAACACGCCGCAGGAGAAACCAAAGATCATAGAAAATATAGACCGAAACCAAGGCGGACGTTGTGCAAAGAGAAAAAGGGGACACAAAAGCGCAAACTCTGGTTGTGACTGACAGAAACAAAGAAGATGATACATTTAGCGCGGAATTGTGATGTTACATCAAAACAAATGACATTAGAACAGGCCCGGTATTGAATTACTTTTGTACTACTACATCAGGTTTTATTTAAAGTGCCCACATTTATAATTTCAAAAATTGTCAATGAGAAAGGGTAAAATACAAACATTCAATGTAACATGCAACTGCAGAGGATACATACAAAGATAGTTATAAGGAAGCTAAATACATGTAAACATGTCTAAATGTATTTATTATAATTAATATAAAGAAAAATATGCGACACTAATTAAATAATATGTTTCACAAGTAGTTTTTCCTGACATTAAATTGGAGAATCAAGGTAGCAATCAAGCAATCAAGGTCACAATCCACGTGTCATCAAAAGTATTCTAATAATGTATTATTATTATTATTATTCTAATAATTCGTGAAAAAGAAATGTGTTCTCAAAGTATGATGAGGTAAGTCTTTGAAATGTTAACTAGGACTCACGTTGAACAGTCAAATCTGCTTTCAACGTCCAACATGACAACCCAACACTTGACTGTGTGCATGTTTACCCACAAAGTCAAGTGTATTTACTACCACACTGTCAGTGATTACAGTAAGCCTACTCTTAGCTAACAACATGCACAATATGGTTTATAATCTAATTATACACCTAATTTCCAAACCACAGCCTAAAGCCACTCGGTTCCTCTGTCATTTTAATAGTATATAACAACTTTAGTAGCTCTCAAGCGTTATAAAATTATTAGATAGTACATTTCAATATAAAAAGGCTGTCATGCAGTGAGTTTGCTTCACATAGACATATTTGCTGCACAAACAAAAAAGGGGCATTTAAAACTAACTGAGCATCTTCAGTGACATGATGAATTGTTTAAATTTTCATGTCAATGGAGATGAAACATACAAATCCAAGTGACCATAATCCGGGCGAAAAAATCAAGAGCCTAATACCAGAACTAATCTAAAATACAGATTATAGTCTTGTTGAATACATATAAAATATAAAATGTAAAAAATGTTGCAGCTGCAGCAGTTACCACACGGCCCACTGACCACCTCGATTGAGGTCATAGAAAAAAAATAATTTAATTAAATAAAACCCACCAAACTTGACATACAATTGAACAAATTCTACTTTGGAAGAAAAGAAAGTTTTGTTTAGCTATTGTTTGAGCACACAGGCCGATAGAAAACAATGGAAAGAGCGAGACAAATAACACCAAAAAAATAAAAAATATGTGATTTTGCGACTTAAAGTGTGTTTGAGTGAGGCCGCCTCACACATATGAGCTACGCGTCACATTTTACAGATAATAACCTCGGATGCACCGTGAAGGATCAGACGTTCCCGAGAAGCACAAGTGCTGAATGGTAAATTAAACATTGACCAGCAGGTGGAGCTCTTTGACATAACTTTCTGCAAAATGCCACATCGACACACCAAAAGTTGAGTTGTTGTAGGATACACTAGAAGGGCTCCTCAAGGCTCGTTGGTCTAGGGGTATGATTCTCGCTTAGGGTGCGAGAGGTCCCGGGTTCAAATCCCGGACGAGCCCTTACTTTTCAATTCATCTTATTTTGTGTAGCCCAAAATCGCAAATTACAAATTTGCACATGCGACATCCTCTGTCCAGAAAACACTCAAATTGGCACACGAACCCCCCCCCAAAAAATAAGAACAACAAAGAAACCTCAGGGTGAACAGTAGAGGATCCCTCTGCTGGGACGGACCTCAATGAATGTCATGTGTACAAAATGAACAACGTAAAAGATTTACAACACATTGAATTCCTACGACATAAAAACCTTAAAATAATGTTAATCACAGGTTACACACCGATGTGAAATGGAGGGAAACCTTGACATCCATTGAATCTTGATGACTTTTTTTGGCATCAGCCAGCATGTCCCTCTAAAGACCAGGGGGTACGGCACTAAAGTAGAATAAAGAAATCCAGGATAAGTGGAAAAAGTGCAGCTTGACTTACTGTGTTTGGCGCATCGTGGCCTAATCGGTTGCACGTTTGCAGAGCCAGGATGAGAAGGTGGAGCGAAATCAATCCAGATGTACACAGCTGGAATAACTGCGCGTCCCACGGGTTTCTTAAATAGACCACGGTATCGATCACAGATTTACTAATGAAATGGAGAAGACGCGCACGGCATATTTTTCACCGGCTGAGCAGCAACTAATTATGGAAACTCATAGAGCTGCAAACTTAAAAAAAAAAACTTTCAGTGAGATTTTGTCGGGAGTGACCAAAATTTTACCGCGCATATCCTAAAGAACTGATTCTGATTCATCTGTAGGGCCTTCTAGACTTGAGCTGAACCTTCAGACAACTATTGTTGTGCCTCGATCACTGTCTATGTGCCACAATGTGGCCTAATTATTAGACCTGTGTTTGAGATTTGACCCAGGTAGGTTTATTGACAATGGTATTCAACCAATTCTTAACTGAAACCAATATTCTTAATAATTGTATCCGTAAGAGCACTTAAAAAATGACAAGATTAGTTAGGGAGAAATATTTTTTCATTATTCAAAGGCTCACTTTGTCATACATAGAACATCAGCCGCTCTTCTAAAGATGAAGAGGAGCAGCTTTAGTTTGTGTTTCTGCTGAACTTTATATGTATATATATATATATATATATATATGTATGTATATGTATATGTATACATATACATACATATACACACATACACATGCACATGCACGGCGGTCTGGATCTCCCTGGAGGTGATGGTGGAGCGCTTGTTGTAGTGAGCCAGGCGAGAGGCCTCCTCAGTTTGAGACTGCGATCAACTCAGCCGACACTTGGATTTTAGTGCACGTGTATGCTGATCTTTACGGTATTGAACAAGTAACGCGAAAAGTAACCGGAATAAAAGCGGTTTAATCAAATATTCTGGACAATGACTGGAGTATGTGTGTTCAGGACCATTCTGACTACTACTGTACAAAAAAATTAATACTTTCACTGTACAAAGTTACATAATTATCCTATATTTCAAGTTCAAAAGGAACATTTCTCACGTTTGAACTGCAATAAAAATACTTTTCTCAATAATTCCAGTCAAAGACTAACATACATGTGTTAAGGACATATCTGACTACTATTGTAAGAAAAGTGAAATATTTTACTGTAAAGATTTGGAGATTTCTTCAAAGTAAAAGCCCTATAACTGCATGTTAAAAAAGACCATATCTCCATATTTGAAAAGCAATAAAAACATAAATCTCAATAATTCCAGGCCAGGACCAGTGTACTCGTGTTAAGGACCTCTCTGACTACTACCATGATGAATATCAAACATTTTTACTGTACAGATTTGAAGATTTCTCCAAAGTAAATGCCCTATAATTGCACATTCAAAAATACCATATCTCCATTTTTGAAATGCAATAAAAACAGATTCATCAATAGTTCCAAGGCAATACATATGTACCTGTGTTAAGGACCTCTCTGACTAATACCATGCTGAATTTGAAACATTTTTACTGTACAGATTTGGAGATTTCTGCAAAGTAAAAGCCCTATTTCTAAGTTCAAAAACACAATTTCTCAAAGTTTGAACTGCCATTTAAAGGAATTTATCAATAGTTCCAAGGCAGGACCAATGGACCTGTGTTAAGGACCTCTCTGACTACTACCATGCATTTGAATTTCTCAAAGTTTGAAATGCAATAAAAACAGATTTATCAATAATTCCAGACAGAAGCGTACATTTATCCGTACGACACTTTCATGACAATAAATTTAGTGAATATTTTGTATTTACAAGTTAAAGATTCTCGAAAATAAACCTTCGTCTAACATTTATACATTCATGGACATCTTTGATCTTAGTAAAAAAATAAAATGACCTTTTAGTTGGTTAACAAACGTGAATCCTAATATGGGGGGTCTATTTGGGGGGGGGGTCTACATCGTCAATTTGCCTGGTGGAGGTCACTGAGGTAGTCAAACAACTCTGCAGTGGCAAAGCCCCGAGGATTGATGAGATCCGTCCAGAGATGCTAAAAGCAATGGGTGTTGGGGGCTGTCTTTGATAACACGCCTCTTCAACATTGCGTGGAAGTCTGGGACAGTGCCAGTCGGGGGGCGATTTCATCGCTGCTTTTTGCAGATGATGTGGTCCTGATGGCATCTTCTGTCTGTGACCTCCAACTCTCACTGGAGTGTTTCGCAGTGGCTGGCGTCTCCCTTAGAGATAGGGTGAGAAGCTCGGCTATTCGTGAGGAGCTCGGAGTAGAGCCGCTGCTCCTTTGCGTCGAAAGGAGCCAGTTGAGGTGGTTTGGGCATCTGGTGAGGATGCCCCCTGGGCGCCTCCCTAGGGAGGTGTTCCAGGCACGGCCAGCTGGGAAGAGGCCCCCGGGGGAAGACCCAGGACTAGGTGGAGAGATTATATCTCTGCACTGGCCTGGGAACGCCTTGGGATCCCCCAGCCAGAGCTGGTAGGTGTGATCTGGAATAGGGAAGCTTGGGGTCCCCTGCTGGAGCTGTTGCCCCCGCGACCCGACGCCGGATAAGCGGTTTGAGATGGATGGACGGATGGAATCCTAACATTTTTTGGATGACTTGAAGGTTTTTAGAACTTTGAATATATGAAATCATAAACATCAAACATGTTCACAAAAAAACGTGAAATACCAAAATTATTACAAACCAAGACAACAATTCCATATTAACTGCATTTTTAAGACTTTTGTAGTGTATTTGGAGGCATCGGCTGGGGAACCAGTGCAAACAGCTGTCACACTGGATCTAAAAAAAGAGAAAAAATGAAGCACCTTTATTTAATGATGGTTGAGTAATCAACACACAATATTATAAATGAAAACAGTTGAATAAAGACCAGACAATGACCACAGTAAAATAATTAATTACCCAGTTTGTGAGCGCATCCCCCGGACCGGGTGTTTTTTTGGCTGGTTTGGTTTGATTCTGGGTCAGACGCTGATATACAAACACACATTTTAGATCTTAAATATTACAAAATCAAAATATAACAAAAAGGGCTTATACTTTAAAGAAATCTCCAAAACTGTGCAGTAAAATGATTTCAAATTCAGCATGGTAGTAGTCAGAGAGGTCCTTAACACAGGTACATTGGTCTTGGCCTGGAACTATTGGGAAATCTGTTTTTATTGCAGCTCAAATATGGAGAAATGGTGAGAAATCCAAATATTACTTTTCTTGTACACCAGTAGTCCTGTACACACATAGTTTGATCATTGTCTGCAATTTGCGATTTAAATAGCCTTTTTTCGGGTTACTTGTTAAATACCGTAAAGGTCAGCATATACGTGCACTAAAATTCAAGCGTCGGCTAAGTTGACCGCAGTATTTTGTGGACCATAATGATTCAAATTGGAAGTAAATAGGAATTGAGAACTTGGGAAATGGGAATGACCAAGCGGATACTTCTTGTCTGATGCAGAACTATTTGGTATTGGATATTTTTTTTCGATTTACAAATTAAGAAATATGTATTGTGAAATATGTAGAAGGCAGTGTTGAGAAATAAGTTCTTCAGAGGTAGTGGGGTGGCTCTTAAAAGAGCCGTTGTTGTTGTTGTGAGGCTTCTTCACGCCAGGGCGGGGGGACGGGGGGGGGGTAAGAGGCCGGGGCACTCTTACGGGCGGCCTTGGTGGCCAGCTGCTTCCTGGGGGCTTTTGCCTCCGGCGGACTTACGGCCGGTCTGCTTGGTTCGAGGCCATGACCGACTCGTCTCGAGAAGTAGTGATGTGTCGTTCGTGAACGACTCGTTCATTTTGAACGAATCCTTAAAAGGACTCGAAAGTAACGAGTCCTCTCAAAACAAGATTTGTTCATTTTCTCGTGGCCACGCATCGGGACTTGCATAGGCTCAGCCAAGGAAACAGAAACGAGTCGTTGAATGCAGGTCACGTGGAAAATTATCCTTCTGCCAACCAAGTGGTACCAGTGCTGAGCCCATGCAGGTCACGTGAAAAATGAACGATGAACAAATCATTGACCCGAAGGCTCGGTTGGCAGATGAACGAAACATTGACCCGAAGACACGGTCGGGAGGTGGACGATTCGTTCATCTGCCGGATACAGATCTTTAGATCATTTTTCTCGTGACCTGCATAGGCTCAGCACTGATCCACGCTAGCATCGGGCTAACGTCCCCGTCCATCCAAGTTAGCATCAGGCTTATGATCCCATCCATCCACGCTAGCATCAGGCTAACGTCCCCGTCCATCCACGCTAGCATCAAGCGAACACTTACATACAACACATAATAACAACCTCGCTACCAGACTGTGGACTTCACCGCTTTATAACAAAGCTTTTTTGCAACGTAAATGGATCAGTACCGCCGCTGCCCATTTTCAACACAGGGGACCGGCTATGCCCCGGAGAGGTCAGCGTTGTGTGGACGGGACGGGGCTATATCCTGGCCATCACACTACATAACGGGCGTTTCGTGTTGACAATGACCCATCCCGGAAAGTCCACTGAGTGCACGAACCCAAAGGTTCCGACATGCGAGCACCGCATGGAGGCCGGCTTTGGACCGGGGGGCAGCGGTGATTTTATCCCAGTTTGTATGTTTATTGGCGGACCTTTTATTGCAAGGTTCTGGCCGTCACTGGTAACCAGAGCGAGCTCATCGTCAGTGAGATCAACGTGACCCGGGTCCGGCGGTACGAGCGGAGTACTTCACGTGACCTGCATAGGCTCAGCAGCACTGGTAGCGATGAGCAGTCAGCATTCTTTCTCTGCGCCAGCAGGTTGCCATCGCCGTCGTTCTTTTCAAACGAAAATACCATCCAACCGTATTGGTTTAAAGACCATTTTTGGAGCTCAATTCCATCGTATATCTTCTTTTTTTCTTCTTTGGACGACCATCCAGCTTTTACACTGACGTTCTTTTTGTAAAAGGTGAGCTGTCTCTATGAGCGGTGTACTACCAACGTGAATTATCACGTTCGGTTCTAACAGACCTCGTTTGTGTTATGATGTATAGATTTACCGGTTTTCCCTTTAGGAAAACCTCTATTGTTATGAACGATGAAGAAATCATTGATCTACTTGGCGAGTTGATCAATGATTCGTCTTCGATTCGGATCTTAGGATCATTTTTCACGTGACCTGCAGTCAGAAGAGGAAACAGAAAGGATTTGTTTACCTCGTTCACTTTCTTGAGGTTTAGTAAGACTAAATAAGTAATAATTAATAATTACAGATTTCGTTATTTTAACTTTTTTGTACTTTACTTAGAGTTCAGCGTAATAGTTATGCCGTGATAATTGAATGATAGTGTGAAAATAAATGATCACGTCAAATCATCCAGACTGTCATGATACATTATTTTAATGCAGGAATTTATCTTACAACCCCCCCCCCAAAAAAAAAATAAACGAATGAATCGAAGAAAGATTCGTTCATTTTACTGAACGAGATTCAAAGAACCGAGTCGGTAAAATGATCCGAGCGGTGACGCTGATTCAGACCTCCGGCCCCTGATTGGTGGAGGACTCCTCCTGGAGCTCAGCCGCGCCTCTACGAGCGAGTCTCCGCTGCTCATTGGTGGAAAATGATTTCAAACTGTCCGCCAAATATCAGAGGTCCCGCCCTCTGCTCTCGCGCCTGGAGCCTCTTCTCTGGTTGGTGCGCGCGTCAGGAACCGTCCCGCCCGCTCCGGGGACATATAAAGGAGGCTTTGACGCGTTCACAGACACTTCCTTCCCTGAAACAGTCTAACAATGAGCGGCAGAGGCAAAACCGGTGGAAAGGCCCGAGCGAAGGCAAAGACCCGCTCCTCTCGTGCTGGACTCCAGTTCCCAGTCGGTCGCGTCCACAGACATCTGCGCAAAGGGAACTATGCGCAGCGTGTCGGCGCAGGAGCCCCCGTCTACCTGGCGGCAGTGCTGGAGTACCTGACCGCTGAGATCCTGGAGCTGGCTGGAAACGCCGCCCGCGACAACAAGAAGACCCGCATCATCCCGCGTCACCTGCAGCTGGCTGTCCGCAACGACGAGGAGCTCAACAAGCTGCTGGGCGGAGTGACCATCGCTCAGGGCGGCGTGCTGCCCAACATCCAGGCGGTGCTGCTGCCCAAGAAGACCGAGAAGCCCGCCAAGAAGTAAAGCCGGAGACCTCCATCTACCACAAAGGCTCTTTTAAGAGCCACCCACCCACACGAAAAGAGCTGTGATCCTATGGTACAATATCCCCTAATGTTGTCAATGATAAGACAATTTCTATTCACTTTTTTTCTTCTATTTTCAATCAATAATTTTAATAACCACCACATGCATTTCTCAACATGAATATCTCCATACATTTCAGATGTCGATTAAAAAATCAACCATCAAATACAATGAATATACACATAAAATATGCGCCTCTATATATAAACAAAAACATAAAAAAAATACTTTTCTGGTTGAGCTATTCTTTCCCCAGGCTGTCATATTTATGAATGCTGCCGTCTGTCATGAGTTTGATCCTTTCTGTACACACACGTCTGTGCGGGCTCTTCCAGTTTTGCAGGTCAGTAAATCACTCTACATGTCTGTTTCCAATGTAGATACCAAATACTAAAATGAATACTAGCAGGACATATTCTGTACAAATTTGACATGTATTGTGCAATATGTACGTTTTTAAACGTGCACGGTGTTATCTTGTGTTTGGACTTTTTCGATCAGTATTCGCTTTTGACTCTGCTCTCAGGCACAGTAGCCATATTTACGCATGCTCAGTTCAATACCAGAAGATAACCAATCCAGTGCTAGAGCCAGGACAGTGCTATTTGCATGAGAAGATAACCAATCCAGTGCTAGAGCCAGCACAGTGCTATTTGCATGAGAAGACAGCCAATCCAGTGCTAGAGCCAGCACAGTGCTATTTGCATGAGAAGACAGCCAATCCAGTGCTAGAGCCAGCACAGTGATATTTGCATCAGATGAGTATAAGAATACCGCCCTTCGCCATCGTTCAGATTGACAGCCGAAAAGCAAGACCAAGAATCATGCCTGATCCGCCCACCGTCAAAGCGCCCAAGAAGGGCTCCAAGAAAGCCGTGTCCAAGGCCGTCACCAAGAGCGGCAAGAAAAGGAGAAAGTCCAGGAAGGAGAGCTACGCCATCTACGTGTACAAGGTGATGAAGCAGGTCCACCCCGACACCGGCATCTCCTCCAAGGCCATGGGCATCATGAACTCGTTCGTGAGCGACATCTTTGAGCGCATCGCCGGTGAGGCCTCTCGCCTGGCTCACTACAACAAGCGCTCCACCATCACCTCCAGGGAGATCCAGACCGCTGTGCGCCTGCTGCTGCCCGGCGAGCTGGCCAAGCACGCCGTGTCTGAGGGAACCAAGGCCGTGACCAAGTACACCAGCTCCAAGTAAACCTGAAGTAGACCGCCAACACAAAGGCTCTTTTAAGAGCCACCCACCTCTTCTAAAGACTGTTTCCTCCAGTGTTTAATTGAATACAACTGTCACTGCAGTTATAATGGTTCTAGATCTTTGAATCATAAAAACTTGGGATATTCATCCTCGGTTTCATCGATGCTTAAGGTGAGGTTTCCATTTATATATAGAGGAAAAATGCGTATATTGTCCAAATTATTTCTAGAGAATCTAGAAAGGTATGGAATGCCGTTTTAGTCAAAATTAAAAAATTAAATAAATGAATAAATACGTAAATGCATGAAATATGCATTTGAAATACATCATGAAATAAATGAGGCAATAAATACATACATAAATAAATTAGGTAAATACATAAAAATTAAATACATTTAATTGTTTCATGGTACTTTTATTTATGAATACATTATGAAATAAAAGACTCTGGAAATGAAAAGTGGCATTATGAAATATAAGTACCATGAAATGATTAAATGTATTTAATTTGTATGTATTTATTACCTAATTTATTTATTTCATGATGTATTTCAAATGCATATTTCATGTATTTACGTATTTATTCATATATTTAATTTTGACTAAAACGGCATTCCATACAAAGGCTATTTTAAGAGGCACCCACTTCTAAAGAATAAAAAATATGGACAAAAAGTGGCGCTCCGAGAGGGTTAGACTGGATTTACAGTCCGTGCACATGCGACATCCTGTCCCAAAACCCTCACATTGGGAGAGTGTACATTTGTACAGAATAAACGAAGTAGAAGACGTTCAATTCCTATAACCAAAATGATTCAAATAATTGCGATTAGTGAGCAAGGTGTATGGCAGGACCGCTGCAGGGACAACAGTCAGAAGCCTGTGGGGAGGGAAAGCACAAAGACTTTAGGAGAGGGTAATGTTGGTTTATGATGACGGTAATATTAATAATGGCAGCCGCAGGTGTCAGCAGGGCCACGGTAGGAGGCCAGATATAACCATGACCCATGGAAACCTGTGTTGCGAGAAAGCCCAAATACTCCATTGAAGGAACAAATAAATGTTACATTAATGTTTACAGCAAAATAAATGGGGATATCAATATTGTTAGAGGCGGTTGGTGTCAACAGGGCCACGCAGGAGTCAGGACCAGAGTCCAGACAGAACTACGATTTACGGAGACCTGCAAGAAAGCACCAAAAAAAAATATCCGGGAAATAAGCTGAATTAGTGACTAACTATAAGGAAAATCAAAGAGGAAAGTTTTATGCTTTATCCTAAATGAGCTGACCGAATCTGCCCCCCGGACTGAAAGTCTGTGTTAAAAAACAAAAGAAAATCCCCTAAATGATATTTTTCTAACTTGAAATTTTATGACTTTTCCTAGATTGGCCCCAAATGTAGAAAAAGTGAAATGTTTCTTTTATTCACATTTCCATGTAAGCTGTACAAAAAAAGGTACAAAGGTGGTCTTCGGGTCAAAATGACCCATGAGTCAAATAAAGTTGAAATCAAAGTCACACAGTTATTTGCAGAATGTTACAATGTTTTCAATCAGCAGCAGAAGTAACCAAGACAAATCGGGTGGTCTTCTCGCGGACTGCTGTGCCTTTAAACAGTCTCAGATAATTTAATAGTAAATCTGAACAAGACAGTAGCAGACGTGAACAACACATGATAGGTGGCGTTCTCGCAGACTGCAGAGCTCTTTTTCTGTGGATTTCCAGAGGTTATAAAAGCGCTGCAGGTGACAGGACCCCGAATTCTCTTTGCTGAAGCCATGAGTGCGCGTTAGAATGTTGAAGAGGCTCTAGAGCTGATTTTTGTCCAGCAAGACAACTCTGATTCAGAAGAGGAAGATATATCAGAAGAAGATGGGGAGGAATACAACCCAGAGCATGATGAATCATCTTCAGAAGCAGAAGAAGAAAACCCTGAAGCTGAAAGAGAGACTTTCCTTTCAAAAAATTGGCAAAATAACATGGTCCTCAGCAGCATATGACCAACACGGCAGGCATGCCAAACAAAACGTCTATACAGATAAAGTGAAGAGGGAAAACTCAGGTAGCACATTTTGCGATGAATGACAAGTTGTTTCGTCAAGCAAGATAAAAATTTGGTGTTTAAAATTCAATTAAGCTACTTCTATGGGGGGTTTAGTGAAAACGGTCATTTTGACCCCGAGGATACAGGAAATGAGGACAACAGGAGGGTTAAGAGATTTACAAGAGCAGCCCCACAACAAAGAATTACAGTAATCCAGTCTAAAAGTAACAAACGCATGAACTAATTTTTCTGCATCACTTTGAGACAGGCTGCTGGACACCAGAGACTTTCCATCCATAAAAACTGTATCACGTGACAGCCGGCTTGGAAGGCGCTCTTGGCCTATCAAGATAACTTCTGTTCACTTTGATGTTTCTAAGACATTATTGAAGTCTAACAAGCTGGTCGGTCTGCATAACAATGGAAGTTTATGCAGTGTTTTTTGATAACATCGCCCAAAGGAAGCATATACAGGGTCCAGGCCCAGAACCTTGTGGAACCGTGACCAACATTGGTGGTCATCGTGGATTCACCGTTTACGAGCACAAACTGGGATCGATCCAATAAATAGAATTTAAAACAGCTGAGAGCAGTAATATCAATCTATCAATTCTAGTCTCTGCAACAGGACGGAATGATCAATGGTGTCAAATGCTGAGGTCCAGCAAAGCAAGAAAAGAGATGAGTTGGACTTGGAAAACCGTGCTTAAAACTCATATAGTCAATAACAGGTACCAGTATGAGCTTTTGTTGTGCCCATCCCCAGATTTGCATAGTTTGCGATTTTAACTGTGTGCAATTTCATAAGTGTTAAACATAAAACATGTTAAATCTGTTTAAAATCTCTATGAATTAGTCAAACCTTTTGATTGTTATGCATAGAAATACTTTTTTTTATGAATGTTAGTAATGGCAATGATGGTTAGGTTTGCTAATAGGATTCATCAGCACAACAGAAATAACGTATGTGTTATAGTAACAGTGCTATGGGAGCATAAAAGTGTAATTGAGGATTACACATTGATGTATAAAATAACAGAAGACATGTCCACAGTGAGCAGCTCTCATTGGAGGTCTGATTAAACTGCACCATAAGCCACCACCGTCTTCAGTGTGTTTACTGTTCGCAGTATAACTCTAGTTTATTAAAAACTGATCAACATCTGATGGTTATTTTTACATTGCAATCCTGAATAAACATGTGGAGCAGTTGGAAAACGACTTTTGATGGTGATGTGATGCAATTTAAATACTTTAAAGAGAGAATGGAGTGGGAAAAGCCGCTGATCACTGCTGTCCACGGCGCTGAGTAGGTGAGGTTTGGAGGCTCCTCAAACAAAACGCATCGATCATCAGAGCTCTACGTGACCTGAACATGAAGAGAAACTAGTCCGCTATCGGCTCCTCCACCTTCAGCCTCCAGCACATGATGCACATTTAGTTTTTAGTCTTTAATCAGTGGAGAGAAAACACAAGTGACTCGACTTTCAGGCTGCACGAGGAACGCCGGGCTGGGTTGAGTCTCTACGGTTCTCATGGTGCGTTTAAGTCCAGTCCGCTGCTTTGAGCTCTTCATCAGTCTCACTCTCTCGAGTCCTCGACGACACAAACGCACAACAACGGGACAACATGGCAGAAGTAGCTCCAGCTCCAGCCGCCGCCGCGCCCAAAGCAGCCAAGAAGAAGGTGTCCAAGCCGAAAAAGGTCGGTCCCAGCGTCTCTGACCTCATCGTGAAAACTGTGGCCGCATCCAAGGAGCGGAGCGGCGTGTCTGCTGCCGCCGTCAAGAAGGCTCTGACAGCCGGAGGATACGATGTGGACAAGAACAAGGCCCGCGTCAAGACCGCCATCAAGAGCCTGGTGGCCAAGGGGACTCTGGTCCAGGTCAAGGGGATCGGGGCCTCCGGCTCCTTCAAGATGAGCAAGACCACCGCCGACCAACCGGCAAAGAAAGCCGCTCCTAAAGCCAAGAAGCCCGCGACGAAGAAACCCGCAGCGGCCAAAAAGCCCAAAGCAGCGGCAGTGAAGAAAGTTGTAGCCGCTAAGAAGTCACCGAAGAAGGCCAAGAAACCCGCAGCGGCCAAGAAGGTGGCCAAGAGCCCCAAGAAGGTAGCAAAGAGCCCCAAAAAGGTGGCCAAGAGCCCCAAGAAGGTGGTGAAAAAGGCCCCTGCAGCCAAGAAAACTCCAGTGAAGAAGGTCGCTAAGCCCAAAGCCAAGAAAGCAGCACCCAAGAAGAAGTAAACTGATATCAGTCTGAAGAACCAACACCTCTATAAAAGGCTCTTTTAAGAGCCACCCAATCCTTCCTCAAAGAGCTTTTCCTTCATTATTCAGCTGTTGAGACTATAGGTGTGATTTCCAGAATTTAAATGAATCATACAATGGCTAGGAAATTCACTCACATAATGCAAAAGTATCAATTACATTTCCTCAAACAAGCCAATTTACAATTTGCTATAGATGAGTGACGTTACAAGTACAATTACAAATACAAATACAAGTGCTACAATTTTTAGTCTTAGTCTTTAGTCGAGGTACAGTCTGAAGAAAGTAAATGTTCAGCACTGTATTGAAGTACATGTTCAGCACTATATAATGGAGAGAACTAAATTAGCAGACACATGGGCTACTTGAACAGCAAAGAAAAGTGGAGAAAGAGTACCCATCATGTAAAATTACATCTAGACATTGCATAGATTGCAATTGATTAAAATTTTTCCAGATGGTTACAGTTGTCATAGAACGTATACTAAATTTTGATAATCAACAGGAAATCAACTCTTCGGAGAGGGAGTGCGTGGCCCTTAAAAGGACCGTTTGTGTGTTGGTAACAGAAGTCTGTGTTTATCCTCCGAAGCCGTACAGGGTGCGTCCCTGTCTCTTCAGGGCATAGACCACATCCATGGCGGTCACAGTCTTCCTCTTGGCGTGCTCGGTGTAGGTGACGGCGTCGCGGATCACGTTCTCCAGGAAGACCTTCAGCACACCGCGGGTCTCCTCGTAGATCAGGCCGGAGATGCGCTTCACTCCGCCGCGGCGAGCCAGACGGCGGATGGCGGGCTTGGTGATGCCCTGGATGTTATCACGGAGGACTTTACGGTGACGCTTGGCGCCTCCTTTGCCGAGTCCTTTTCCTCCCTTTCCTCTTCCGCTCATGTTGTCAGATAAGTTTGAAACAAGATGAGCGAGTAGGGTCAGTTCACAGATATTTAAACCCAGTCGGAGGACGTGATAGGAGACACGGGCGCTGCTTGAAGTTGGTTCCCTCGCGCCCCCTGCTGAACTACACCACTATTCAATGAATGTCTCCTGCTCGTTGTTGGACTTTCGAAATGTCCTTTGAATTCAGCCTTTGATGAATCTATGGAGGGATTTCTAAAGACAGACCCCTTTGTAATATTTAGCAAAAAGTTAAATCCTTAATTTCTGAGTGAGGCTACTGCTGGTCCATGTTTTAGATCACTGCATTTACTCAGCATATGGATCAGCTGAGACTACAATGTTAAACAGCATCTGAGACCTTTATTTCTAGCAGAAATCAAATTAAAGATGCCTCTTTGCATGAATTTAAAACATTTTTTAATGTTACCTTTAATTACCTGAGTAACCGATATCAGTTCATACTCCCAATATTTAAATATTGTAGAAAGAGAACAAGCTGAGTGTACAAACGTGCTCTATCGATCGGCCAACATAAAAAATGATCTTTCCTCATTTTTTCTGAAGTGAGTGAAGATCCTTAGTAGAGGAGTCCTCAGGTGTGTGCCTCAGGGTTGCTCCTGTTGCATCTCCCGCCAACTCTTCCACACCAGAAGATCTCAACCCTTCCCCAAAGCAACCACGCAACGAGGCAACTTCAGCCTGTTGAACTGACCCACGCCGTCGCCACGGCCCATCGCCAGCAACATGGTGACGTTACCTAGCAACCGGCGACACCATCAGCGAGAGGCAACCACCAGACACTCAACTACAACAGACGTGTGTGAGTTTACCTGCACGGTACGAGGTCAGCGTGCCGTTATCGGCCAGACAGCTGGCTGCCAGCGGGGACAGATCACCAATCAACCGATCAAAGGCACAGATTATCGAGGACTTCACGTCCTCAGAGGAGAACGTGCTGTCTGAGTATGATGACCTCGCTGTCAAACGGGGCTGATCGGTTTGAATTGATGCGTATGTTGAAAGTTAACTTGCCCGCGATATTTTGCCACACTTCTTGTCTTGGCGGTGTCAGATAATGCCAAGAATACAATCAATTTCATTATCTGTAGCCCAAAATGGCAAATTTTCCTCAGAGGCCTTTACAGTCTGCACACTCGTGACATCCCGTCTCAAAACCCTCACAGAAACATGGAAAACTTTTGATAGGAAGAAAAAAAAAAAAAAAGGGGAAAATAAACTTATGGAGAACGGCAGAGGATGCCAGGATGGACAGACTGTAAAATACGTTAAATTCCTCCAACAGAAATGATTCAAATATATGTATCATGGTATGAAATTCTTCATATGTCCAAGTAATATCAATATCATTCACACACACCGTACGGTCCTTATGACAGCAGTGAAAGAATGGTTGGGATTATGCCTGTTAGCTGGGGCACTTTGACGCTGAGGACATACATTATAAACATCTACATGATTAAAGACTGATTATTCAGAAAACTCTGGATTGACAACGTTTCTAAAAATCATGAGTTTATGTAGGTGGTCGCGTTAAGGAATAAGTTCTTTACAGAGAGTGAGGTGGCTCTTAAAAGAGCCGTTGTTGAGAATCAGGGGGTTTAAGCTCGTTCCCCGCGGATGCGACGGGCCAGCTGGATGTCTTTGGGCATGATGGTGACCCTCTTGGCGTGGCTGGCGCACAGGTTGGTGTCCTCGAACAGGCCCACAAGGTAAGCCTCGCTGGACTCCTGCAGAGCCATACAAGTCCCGAGCGATCTCTCTCACCAGACGCTGGAAGGGCAGCTTGCGGATCAGCAGCTCCGTGGACATATAAAGGAGGGTTTGACGCGTTCACAGACACTTCCTTCCCTGAAACAGTCTAACAATGAGCGGCAGAGGCAAAACCGGTGGAAAGGCCCGAGCGAAGGCAAAGACCCGCTCCTCTCGTGTTGTATAAAATACTTAATTGGTGATTAACCAATTTGGGATCAACTGACAAGATAACTGTTAGATCAGTATTTGGTTATAGACTAAATTATTGATGGATGCTGCTGCAGTGTTTTTAACCCTGGCTCAGTGCCTACAATCCATCTTCCCGTTGTCCTTTTTTGATGTTTTGCTATTTCAGTAAATCCCAGTGTGATCAATGTAAAAATACAGCGGATATTTGTCAATTCTTTCCAACTGATTCCAGTCTATCAAATGTCCTATCAGCCAAATTAACCCGATGGTTGATTTCGGGCCACCTTGATCCCTCACAAACTAATCCGCGCTCAAACGTTAATTTGAAAGACTAGATGTCAGTCATCAGGATAATTGTGCTCATCCTACTTCTAAAGTCACATCACAAAGTGAGACTAGCCATAAGAATACAAACCGTACGTGTTTCACTTCTGTGGCTCAGTGTGCCGAATGCCTACAAGTCCCGTTAAGGTGCCCTTTAATATTTATTTTTGACTAATAGACATGTATTTGTCTATTCTGGATGGAAAAAGGTGTGTGTCATGTCCTTGTGTTGAAGTGTGTGTATATGTAATTATCAACAGGGTGCCATGTGATTGTGAATGGTTTGTGTGACCTTCATTAGATGATTTCAGTGCACACAATGATTCTTACAACATGATTCTCAATGTGAAACTCTTGTCTTTTGAAACAATAAATATAATCTCGTGTTAAGAGCACTAAAGTGATTTGGTCTCAATAGAGAAATCTGCTTAGAGGCGGGTTGTGTTACGCATGCGCAGTATCACACAGAAGGCAACCAATCACGCTCGAGCAACAGCACAGTGTACTTTGCATCTAGTTCATATATGAACACCGTGCTGTTGAAATTGCGACATTCTCAGTTTACAGAGAAGTCTCGAATCATGCCTGAGGTTGTGAAAGCGCCCAAGAAGGGCTCCAAGAAAGCCGTCTCCAAGGCCGTCAGCAAGAGCGGCAAGAAGAAGAGGAAGACCAGGAAGGAGAGCTACGCCATCTACGTGTACAAGGTGATGAAGCAGGTGCACCCCGACACCGGCATCTCCTCCAAGGCCATGGGCATCATGAACTCGTTCGTGAGCGACATCTTTGAGCGCATCGCCGGTGAGGCCTCTCGCCTGGCTCACTACAACAAGCGCTCCACCATCACCTCCAGGGAGATCCAGACCGCTGTGCGCCTGCTGCTGCCCGGCGAGCTGGCCAAGCACGCCGTGTCTGAGGGGACCAAGGCCGTGACCAAGTACACCAGCTCCAAGTAAACCTGATGTAGACCACCAACACAAAGGCTCTTTTAAGAGCCACCCACCTCTTCTAAAGACCATTTCCTTATGCTTGTATTTCAAATCTTTCTTAAAGGCTATTAAGACATTCATTTTTTTGTGATAAATAAATTGTGCATATATGTGGTGGACTCAAATCCAACATCTGACGTCTTTATATTAACCAGTATATACTACCAAGATCAACAGTCAAATTGTTTTTGCAGCATTCATTCATTAAATACTGATCGATGGTAATCTAGGTTTAGATAAGACTCTTTTGTGGGCCGTGACTTAATAGTCAAAAGATGTGAATAAATAGTAGATTCAAAGTTATTTTTGCTTTTTTCATTTTTTTTTTTCATGTGCAACCTTGTTTCCTCCACACAATTGAGGGAATTTGAAACTATTTGTGCCTTATCTGCTCCATGTTGATATAGCTACACACTTTGTCTACACACTTTCCTGATGAGTTCATTTTTAAAATGGAACAGTATTTGCTTAAATTATTTATAATGGTCATAATTACATCATTATGTTTAATTGAAATGTACAAGGTCATGGTTATCAATTTAAAGATGAAACCGCCTTGTTGCCTGATATGCATCCATGGTTTGTTTGCTAACAGGACGACCAAAATAACACCATAATAGTCACTATTGTGTATTGAGGAAAAATGTGTATATCGTCCAACATGTTATTTCTAGGGCAGCTATTCCCAAACTCAAGAATGCCGCAGCCCAATCTGAAATCTGAAAATCTTTGGCGGCCCACCCAA
This sequence comes from Gasterosteus aculeatus, assembly GCF_964276395.1. NCBI lineage: Eukaryota > Metazoa > Chordata > Actinopteri > Perciformes > Gasterosteidae > Gasterosteus > Gasterosteus aculeatus. Next base: position 2,761,642 of record NC_135709.1, on the reverse strand, counting down.
ACCTTTAATCACAACTCGGATCAAAACAATGATTAGAGAAGAAAATTAAAGGCTTTTAAGTGCGCCTTGGAGTGCGGAAAATGCTGTATATTTACTTTAATACCACAAGAGGGCGCCGCATTGTTGAACAACGACAGGGGGACAAGAGCAGCCGTTTCGAGCGAGAGCCTTAATGTTTTATTAATCTGTCCGTTTAAGTTGTTTGTGCTTCATCAACTAATGTTTCACATAACTAATGTGCCGCATCATAAATATGTATTTATTTAATTTATATAATTTCAAACATTGAAAATTAAAAAACTTTTATTTATTGTAAATGACCTCTCGCGGCCCACCAGGGGGCCACCCCCCACACTTTGGGAATCGCTGTTCTAGGGAATCTATAAATCTAGGTGAATAGGTTTAATTTAACGGGGGCTCAGAAAGGGCAGGAAGGCAAGGTTGAATATAAATGGAAACACTTCTTTGACCGGATTGCAAAAGTTGGGGCAAGATAATGTAGAGACACCAGCAGTGGGTCAAAGGTCTCGTGTGTGTCTGTAGACACTAGGAGACATCAACCAGAATGAGCCAGTTAGTCTAGCAGCAACATGCCAGAAAGAGGGAGAATAGTGGGACAACATCAGGATGATCACAATGAGGGTGCTTTAAATAGAGAGTCTGTCAGATAAGTAAACGTGTTGGAGAAAGAATAGAACACAGATTAAACTGAAGTGCGTTAATCCACAACAGTTAACAGTGTATCTTTGATTAGAGGTAAACATAAAAACTATTGTGTTAATAATTTAAGAGAAGGAAAAGCTCTTTAAGGAGGGATTGGGTGGCTCTTAAAAGAGCCTTTTAGTGTTTGTCACATCAGTTTACTTCTTCTTGGGTGCTGCTTTCTTGGCTTTGGGCTTAGCGACCTTCTTCACTGGAGTTTTCTTGGCTGCAGGGGCCTTTTTCACCACCTTCTTTGGGCTCTTGGCCACCTTTTTAGGGCTCTTTGCTACCTTCTTGGGGCTCTTGGTCACCTTCTTGGGGCTCTTGGCCACCTTCTTGGCCGCTGCGGGTTTCTTGGCCTTCTTCGGTGACTTCTTAGCAGCTACAACTTTCTTCACTGCCGCTGCTTTGGGCTTTTTGGCCGCTGCGGGTTTCTTCGCCGCGGGCTTCTTGGCTTTAGGAGCGGCTTTCTTTGCCGGTTTGTCGGCGGTGGTCTTGCTCATCTTGAAGGAGCCGGAGGCCCCGATCCCCTTGACCTGGACCAGAGTCCCCTTGGCCACCAGGCTCTTGATGGCGGTCTTGACGCGGGCCTTGTTCTTGTCTACATCGTATCCTCCGGCGGTCAGAGCCTTCTTGACGGCGGCAGCAGACACGCCGCTCCGCTCCTTGGATGCGGCCACAGTTTTCACGATGAGGTCGGAGACGCTGGGACCGACCTTCTTCGGCTTGGACACCTTCTTCTTGGCTGCTTTGGGCGCGGCGGCGGCTGGAGCTGGAGCTACTTCTGCCATGTTGTCCCGTTGTTGTGCGTTTGTGTCGTCGAGGACTCGAGAGAGTGAGACTGATGAAGAGCTCAAAGCAGCGGACTGCACTTAAACGCACCATGAGAACCGTAGAGACTCAACCCAGCCCGGAGCTCCTCGTGCAGTCTGAAAGTCGAGTCACTTGTGTTTTCTCTCCACTGATTAAAGACTAAAAACTAAATGTGCATCAGGTGCTGGAGGCTGAAGGTGGAGGAGCCGATAGCGGACTAGTTTCTCTTCGTGTTCAGGTCACGTAGAGCTCTGATGATCGATGCGTTTTGTTTGAGGAGCCTCCAAACATCACCTACTCAGCGCCGTGGACAGCAGTGATCAGCGGCTTTTCCCACTCATTTCTCTCTTAAAAGTATTTAAAACACATCAATTCTCCATCAAAAGTGGGTTTCCAAACTATCCACATGTTGGTTCAGGGTGTCAACGTAAAACGACCATCAGATGTTGATCAGTATTTAATAAACTGGAGTTTTTGTGGAAGCAGCAAACACACTGATGGTGGTTACAGTTCAATCAGACCTCCTATCAGAGCTGCTCACTGTGGACATTTCTTCTGCTAATAGTACCTTTTACTATACGTAGTTACAATTTTTAATTATCAAATATACTGACCCACTAATGTTAGTTTTTATGAATCATTTTATATGCATATAGGTATATTATTGTAAATCCTTATTTCTATTGTGCTGATGAATTCTATCAGTCAGCACAATAGAAGCCAGCACAACATTTTTGAATTTTTAGTGCTGTCATTATTATATTGTCATTATTATGTATGTAGATCAACTGTGAACAGCGAAGCACATGACACACGATTAGATCAATGAACAACTTAATAACTCCTGATGCATCTACTTCAGCAGAAAAATACAAGCTGTCTGCTCGAGACACAATAAGGTGAAATTTCTCTCTTAGTTGTTTTCCTGATAAATCATGTTATTGATGTATAATATACATAGCTCAACTTATAATCAACAAACTCACTCAAACTCAATGCAGCTTATTTTGGGAAGCTTTAATTAGGCAACACTCATTGACATTATTAGTGTAGAGCTGATGAATGATGTCAGCACAGATGCAAAGTTATATTCAGGTGAAGATATTTAAGTTAATCATTACTATTATTATTGTTAAAGAGTTAAGTATTCTTAATAAAAATAAAATAATAATAATAAATGCATTGAGTACCGTTCTGAGCAAAAAACACTAAAACAATCCAGAAGCAATAATATGAAATTAGAATGACAATTGAGTTCGTGGCGTATCTCTGATTCATCAGCATCCACCTTTTTACAAAGGAAGACGGGCAATTTGCGGATTAACGATTGTATTCAGACTAACGGTCTGAAATTGCATAATTGGAACGCTTGACAAAACAGGAAGACAGGAATTTCGGAATAATAATGAACTGAATACAGATATTGGCGCCCTTGACTTATATTTATTAACCAATTCTTAAAATTATTTTTATTTAAAATCAATACTTATAGTGACGACTATATTTTAAGGACTGAAAAGTATATTTTATCATGCCTGAAAGGTGTGTACAGGGTAAAAGTAAAAAGAAAGTAGTCCTCCACAGGGACCTATTGTGGATGTGATGAGACAGAAATATGGAGATCAATCTCTAGAGTTTTTTCCCGAGTGGTCAAACGATTTGGGTTTCCCTGCAATGGTTCCCTCAGTAGAATATAACTGAACATGTTAGGAACAGACTCAGAGGGAAACGAGAAAGGTATAAAAACTGAGAAGGTGATAAAAGGCAAAGACATTGAGAAACAAAGTAAATGTTTCAAATTGACGTGCACGTTGGTTGAAAAACCAGACCCAAGTGTTTCCAGACAAAACGGCCGATGTGCTTCTTCTCCCACGTATCCGAGTCTCACAGGTGCTGGAGGTCTTCTCCTCAACACATGTCCCGCGCCACTGGGCCATTGCTAAAGGGTTGGCAAAGCCCTCGAAGGAGGCCTCGCTCCTTTGTTCTCGTCCCGGCCGGAAACGATGTATCAAAAGTCTAAAGTAAATCTAAAGTGACTTATCAAAGCGGCAGCAGGAGAATTGTAACAGTCCTTTCCCCACTTTGGTCTTTTTAAATCTCCTGAGGTGTGTCTTCTTGGGTGCATCTGAATGTCATTGGCGTCTCCTTCAAACGTGTCTCCTCATGGACTGTCCCCTTCACATCGAGGTGTGAAGCTGCAGCTGTAACCTGAGACCTTTCTGTCCTATCTGTCCCTCACATTCCAATGCATTCAATGTAGATACATTTGGCTTCATTCCTCAATGAGTGAATGTAACAAAGAATGCATAGTTTGTCTTCATCTTATAACTAGTAAACTTTCATTGCAACACATCGCGAATGATCACAGTTCATCACACTACATCATAAGATCTAAGACAGTTCATGTGGTCCAACACTCAAGACATTTCCCTCAATCGGCTTTCTTACATTCAGTTGCTCATCTACTGCCTGACAGGAGAAAAAACTCCCAAAAAAACCTTTTCGGGGAGAAAATTGGGAGAAATCCCTAAGGACGGCAATTAGCATCCGTCCCCAGGTTTTAAAATCCAATCGTGACAGAATGTCAATGTGTACAGTGTTTATATGATTTACATGACTATACGTTGTGTTTGATTCATATTGCATTCACTTCATCTAACACGCTAATGTAATAACTAATAACACACAAACTACAATTCTAGACTAAACATTATTACACGTGTTATAATTTCCACCACTAGGGGAGCACTTCTTGCTTAAATCCCTAACACTATTCAGCAATGTTTGAAAGTGGCAGAGCACAAGCTAATCCAGTCAGTAGCCGCTCGCTGGAATTCAGTTTTTTACAAGCTGGAGAGGCTCTGTGAGCAAAAGGATTGAGAGCATTGACTGTCAGTACATTTCTGGATGTTAGGTTTGAACATCTTTGTTTTCGAGACAAAGACAATGCGTAGGTAATCAAAAAGCGTCTATCAGACACTATCAGACAGTAGATTTTGAGCTTGGGGCTCAGCATCTACTGTTAGCTCTACCTCATGGGCTTCTACCTCAGAGCCAAACCACAGTCCTGCCCCCTCAGGTTCAGGTGTATCAAAAGGAGGCATATGGACTGATTTTGACATGCAGGTTTTGTCAGGACAACATCACCGGTCAGTGATGTGCTCATTAAATCAAGTACGTCGGTGATCAATGTTGCATACTTTTGTTGGAAGTGTTAACATGTTCATGTAACGTGAATTAAAATGAAAGCTTTCAATTTTATAGTTATTATTCTCATTTTAATGTTTAAAAGCATATTTTAATTTATTTTACTTACGAACTTCACTTTTTCTGTTCTGAAGGAGGACGTTACCTCAGTATACTTGAGCTTACAAAAAATAGCTAAACAAGGCATGTCTTTAATTCCTCTATCACCTCTTTTGTACAATAAGCACAACACAGCGACATTTCAGTTTTTGGTTTAATAAAATAGTCTTTATCTATACCCGCATTGAGGCGGGATCGTGAATTCCTTTTTATCTGATTTGTTGCAGTCAACAGACTATGGTGATGATTGATATCGACACATAATTTCATCCTAGCGTTCTGAACACTGGTTATTAACAAGGAAGTCAGCCGTTTATAGAGAACGTGTGTGGCCCTTAAAAGGACCGTTTGGTTGTTGAAGCAGAAGTCGGTGTTTATCCTCCGAAGCCGTACAGGGTGCGTCCCTGTCTCTTCAGGGCATAGACCACATCCATGGCGGTCACAGTCTTCCTCTTGGCGTGCTCGGTGTAGGTGACGGCATCGCGGATCACGTTCTCCAGGAAGACCTTCAGCACACCGCGGGTCTCCTCGTAGATCAGGCCGGAGATGCGCTTCACTCCGCCGCGGCGAGCCAGACGGCGGATAGCGGGCTTGGTGATTCCCTGGATGTTATCACGGAGGACTTTACGGTGACGCTTGGCGCCTCCTTTGCCGAGTCCTTTTCCTCCCTTTCCTCTTCCGCTCATGTTCACTGGTTGGTTTAGTGCAAAGATGATGAACACCAGTCAGTTCACAGAGTTTTAAAGCCAGTCTGAGGACGTGATGGAAGACGGAGGCGGGGCTTTGACGTGGTGCTGCAGCGCCTCCTGCTGAACGAATGTGTGTTTTATTTTCTTCTGCGGGACCAAATAAATGCTGGAAAGATCAGTATCTGACTAACTTCTTCCATGTTTTAAACACGTTACATTGTGAATGTTTTCTACTCAAAAGTACTTGTGAATAAAATATCGATGATGATCTTGATCCAACTCTAAATCCATCAGCAGATATTCATTTTTGAATTATGTCTGTATATTCTGTCTGATGTTTTGTTGACGTGGTTCACCAGTAACGTTATTGTACATCTGATATTATATACCAGTCCAGACAAAGGTATTCTTCGCCAGAATACATATAACTTATTGTACGATGTGTTTAATCACGCACTGGCCTGGGAACGCCTTGGGATCCCCCAGTCAGAGCTGGTAGATGTGGCCCCGGAAAGGGAAATTTGGGGTCAACTGCTGGAGCTGTTGCACCCCGCAACCCTACCACGGATAAGCGGTTGAAAATGGATGGGTTGGTGTTTAATCACTACAGTAGTAACTGTTTGCACGGCTTCTTTACCGCAATATTTTTTTCATCAAATACAGTCTATTACGATCTGTAGTTATATACAAAATGGGACAGTATTTTAGTTTAGTCAACATCTAACATGTCACCAGTTATCAGTTTCTAATGAATAAATCACATTCCAACAATAGTTGGTTTGTAACTTGTGAGTCAATTGCAACATTAGGAATAGTTCTTCAGTTCTAGGCGGTGAGATGTTTATAGAATAATGCATATTGATGCTAAAATCCATGACTAGATGACTTCTCAAATCATGAATTGATGGTCACGTTAAGGAATGAGTTCTTTACAGAGAGTGAGGTGGCTCTTAAAAGAGCCGTTGTGGTGTTAGTAGAGGCAGACTTTTCAAGCTCGCTCCCCGCGGATGCGACGGGCCAGCTGGATGTCTTTGGGCATGATGGTGACCCTCTTGGCGTGGATGGCGCACAGGTTGGTGTCCTCGAACAGGCCCACCAGGTAAGCCTCGCTGGACTCCTGCAGAGCCATAACGGCGGAGCTCTGGAAGCGCAGGTCGGTCTTGAAGTCCTGAGCGATCTCTCTCACCAGACGCTGGAAGGGCAGCTTGCGGATCAGCAGCTCCGTGGACTTCTGGTAGCGACGGATCTCCCTCAGGGCCACGGTACCGGGCCTGTAACGGTGAGGCTTCTTCACGCCGCCGGTGGCCGGGGCGCTCTTACGGGCGGCCTTGGTGGCGAGCTGCTTCCTGGGGGCTTTGCCTCCGGTGGACTTACGGGCGGTCTGCTTGGTTCGGGCCATGATCCTCTAGTCGTGCTCTGGTGAAGAGAAGTGAATTCTGAGAGGAGACACGCGGCTCTTAAAGTGTGGACCGGCTGAGGAGCGGTGACGCTGATTCAGACCTCGGCCCCTGATTGGTGGAGGACTCCTCCTGGAGCTCAGCCGCGCCTCCACAAGAGAGTCTCCGCTGCTCATTGGCGGAAAATTATTTCAAACTGTCCGCCAAGAGCTGCCCACCCTCGGTTATCGTGCCTGGAGCCGCCCGGTTTGCTCCACACGTGCATTAGGGTTGTCTCGACTATACAACTATATATTTATTATTGCTAATGTCAAGCTCCGAAACATTTAGTCCACGGCAAGGTGCCAATCAAAAGGATGAAAATAGTGTACTAGTAGCGAGGCTCTAAAGATTGTCTGAAGTAAACTGATGTGACAAACACTTCTATAAAAGGCTCTTTTAAGAGCCACCCACTCTTTCCTCAAAGAGCTTTTCCTTCTCTTAAGTTATTAACAACTTAAGTTATTAACACAATACATTTTATGTTTACCTTTAATCAAAGATACACTGTTACTGTTGTGGATTAACTCCCTTCAGTTTGAACTGTGGTCTATTTTCTCCAACGCGTTTACTTATCTGACAGACTCTATTTAAAGCACCCTCATTGTGATCATCCTGATGTTGTCCCACTATTCTCCCTCTTTCTGGCATGTTGCTGCTGGACTAACTGGCTCATTCTGGTTGATGTCTCCTAGTGTCTACAGACACACATGAGACCTTTGACCCACTGCTGGTGTCTCTACATTATCTTGCCCAAACTTTTGCTATGCGGTCAAAGACGTGTTTCCATTTATATTCAACCTTGCCTTCCTGCCCTTTCTGAGCCCCCGTTAAATTAAACAGATTCACCTAGATTTATAGATACCCTAGAAATAAGTTGGACGATATACACAATTTGCACATTTCAATTAAACATGTATAACCGAATTATGACCATTATGGATATTTCAGTAAATACTGTGCCATTTTAAAAATGAACACCTGAGGAGGAACGTTTTGAAATACAAGCATAAGGAAATCTTTAGAAGAGGTGGGCGGCTCTTAAAAGAGCCTTTGGGTTGGTGGTCTACATCAGGTTTACTTGGAGCTGGTGTACTTGGTCACGGCCTTGGTTCCCTCAGACACAGCGTGCTTGGCCAGCTCGCCGGGCAGCAGCAGGCGCACAGCGGTCTGGATCTCCCTGGAGGTGATGGTGGAGCGCTTGTTGTAGTGAGCCAGGCGAGAGGCCTCACCGGCGATGCGCTCAAAGATGTCGCTCACGAACGAGTTCATGATGCCCATGGCCTTGGAGGAGATGCCGGTGTCGGGGTGCACCTGCTTCATCACCTTGTACACGTAGATGGCGTAGCTCTCCTTCCTGGTCTTCCTCTTCTTCTTGCCGCTCTTGCTGACGGCCTTGGAGACGGCTTTCTTGGAGCCCTTCTTGGGCGCTTTCACAACTTCAGGCATGATTCAAGTCTTTGTCGTAGAGTGACAATGGCGGGATCTGAACAGGACGGCGTATATATATGAACGAGATGCAAAGGTCTCTGTGCGGTTGCTCGAGCGTGATTGGTTGTCTTCTGTGTGATACTGCGCATGCGTCGCACAACGGTATTGAGACCAAATCACTTTAGTGCTTTTAACACGAGATTGTTTTTTAATTTGTTGTTTCACAAGACAGAAGTTCACATTGAAAATCATGTTGTGAGAATCATTTTGTGCACTGAAATCATCTAATGACCGTCACACAAACCATTCACAATCACAGGGCACCCTCTTGATAATTACACACACACACTTAAATTCCTGATGTGTCAAAACAAAATAAACAAAATAGATAAATACATGTCTATTAGTCATAAATAAATATTATAGGGCACCTTAACAACATTACACAAATTATTAAATCCTTACATTGGCTCCCAGTATGTCAGAGAATTCATTTCAAAATCCAACTGCTCACATATAAATCACTACATGGTTTAGGGCCAATGTATATCACTGATATGCTTCCACTACATAAGCCTTCAAGATCACTAAGATCTTCTGACACCAATCTTTTAGTGATTCCCAGAGTAAATACAAATCATGGCAAAGCATCATTTAGTTACTACACAACAAACAGCTGGAATAAACTTCCTGAAGATTTAAGACTTGCCCCAAAAGACTGAAAAATGTTATGTTCAGCTTCGCCTTCTGCTAAACTTTACCTACATTGCACTTTTAACCTCTCCCTTTAATTAAACAATTTAAATAAGATTTGAATTTATCATTTTATTTGCTGTTTTTAATTGTCTTTTAATTCCAGCATTTTATTTCACTTTATTGTATGAAATGTTATGATGTGAAGCACTTTGAGTCTGCCTTGTGTATGAAAAGCGCTATACAAATAAAATTGCCTTGCCTTAACAGGACTTGTAGGCATTCGGCACACTGAGCCACAGAAGTGAAACACGTACAGTTTGTATTCTTATGGCTAGACTCACTTTATGATGTGACTTTAGAAGTAGGATGAGCACAATTATCCTGATGACTGACATCTAGTCGTTCAAATTAACGTTTGAGCGCAGATTAGTTTGTGAGGAATTAAGGTGGCCCGACATCAACCATCGGGTTGATTTTGCTAATAGGACATTTGATAGACTGGAATAAATTGGACAGATTTGACAAATATCTACTGTATTTTTACATTGATCACACTGGGATTTACTGAAATAGCAAAACATCAAAAAGGACAACGGGAAGATGGATTGTAGGCACTGAGCCAGGGTTAAAAACACTGCAGCAGCTGCATCAATAATTTAGTCTATAACCAGTTATCTTGTCAGTTGATCCCAAATTGGTTAATCACCAATTAAGTCTTTCATACACACATAAAATAACAAAGACATAGCACAAAAATTGAGTTTTAAACTATTGTGCCTTATACTGGACAGATGTGTATCGCAGCTCTTTTCGTGTGAGTGGGTGGCTCTTAAAAGAGCCTTTGTGGTAGATGGAGGTCTCCGGCTTTACTTCTTGGCGGGCTTCTCGGTCTTCTTGGGCAGCAGCACCGCCTGGATGTTGGGCAGCACGCCGCCCTGAGCGATGGTCACTCCGCCCAGCAGCTTGTTGAGCTCCTCGTCGTTGCGGACAGCCAGCTGCAGGTGACGCGGGATGATGCGGGTCTTCTTGTTGTCGCGGGCGGCGTTTCCAGCCAGCTCCAGGATCTCAGCGGTCAGGTACTCCAGCACGGCCGCCAGGTAGACGGGGGCTCCTGCGCCGACACGCTGCGCATAGTTCCCTTTGCGCAGATGCCTGTGGACGCGACCGACTGGGAACTGGAGTCCAGCACGAGAGGAGCGGGTCTTTGCCTTCGCTCGGGCCTTTCCACCGGTTTTACCTCTGCCGCTCATTGTTAAACTGTTTCTGGGAAGGAAGTGTCTGTGAACGCGTCAAACCCTGCTTTATATGTCCGCGAAGCGGGCGGGACGGTTCCTGACGCGCGCACCAACCAGAGAAGAGGCTCCAGGCGCGAGAGCAGAGGGCGGGACCGCTGATATTTGGCGGACAGTTTGAAATCATTTTCCACCAATGAGCAGCGGAGACTCGCTTCTAGAGGCGCGGCTGAGCTTTTGTTCCCAGCAGTTACCGTCTTCTGAATGAATGAATCTGTAGTGGCTATTTGTCCATAAACTTAAACAAAAACAAATAATAACAAACTTCTCAAATGGCCACTCGAGGCTACGTCATGGTTAGGCTTTACGCAGGTTCAGAGGTACCAAAGCAAAGTAATGTCCATAACAAGATTGAGTTTGAGGCGGTTTATTCACACACATAAGCAAGCTCACAGACATTTCTGCTGCCTCTCTCACGCTGGTAAAAAAACATATGCCCTCGTGCCTGAAGTACCTCCCACCTTGACCTACTTATGCAAATGAACATAACACCATGTGACCAATAAACGATAATACGAGTAAAGCATAAATACAAAATACACCAAATTAACTTTAACAGGAAAAGAAAAAGAAATAAGTAAGGCTATAAATTAACTTAAACCCAAAATAAACAAAAATAAAAATATAGCTCCAACTCTCTAACTCCAGCTTGGTTATTGGTCTGTCCAGGACGCTGATCTTCGTTTGGACCTTCACAGAGCGAACCAGTCCTCGGGAGTCAGCTATGGCGCTTAGCACTCTGCCCATCATCCATGAGCCTCTTGGAGCTGTGGCATCAGCGATTACGACAATATCTCCTGGAATAAAGTTTCTCTTTTGCTTCGTCCATTTTTGCCTTTCTTGCATTACAAGCAAATACTCCGCTGTCCATCTTTTCCAGAAAAGCTCCGCAACGTACTGCACTTGCCTCCATCTCCTCTTAATGTACAGATCAGATTTCTCAAACAGACCTAATGGCAGAATGGGCTTGCCTTTTAACAGGAGAATGTGATTTGGAGTAAGCGCTTCTAAATCATTGGGATCTTCTGAAGCCTTAGTTATTGGCCGGTCATTGAGTATCGCCTCCACCTCGCAAAACAGCGTTTGCAGGCCTTCCTCGTCCAGCAGTTGATGTCCAATAACAGAGGTAAGTACACTGCGCACAGAGCGAATCAGACGCTCCCAAACGCCACCTTGGTGAGATGCAGCTGGGGTGTTAAAACTCCACGTCATTCCTTCCTGCACAAAAGTCCTTTCAATTTTAGAGTGATTTAAAGCGGCCAATGCCTGCCTCAGTTCCTTCTTCGCACCAACAAAATTTGTGCCATTATCTGACCTTATACTTGTCACAGGTCCCCTTCTGCAGATAAATCTTCGCACAGCATTAATGCAGGAGTCTGTGTCGAGGGAGTGTGCCACCTCAAGGTGTACTGCGCGGCTACTCATACAGGTAAAAATCACTCCATATCGCTTCAGCACAGTTCTCCCTCTCCTCACCTCCAATGGTCCAAAATAGTCCACTCCCGCATTTGTAAAGGGTGCGTTATCAGGCACAACTCGTTCCTCCGGTAAGTCGGACATCTTCTGTTCTCCAAGCTTTCCTCTGTACCTTCTGCACACTGTACATTGTGAGAAAATCTTCCTGGCCGCAGAGTTGGCATTTATGATCCAATACTTCTGTCTCAATCTGTGCAGCATGTAATTGCGTCCAGCATGTCCAAGTTGGCAATGGATGTAACGCAATATGAGCTGGGAAACATGCAAATCCTTTGACAGAATCACAGGATGCTTTACCTCCCACGGCAGAACAGACTTAAACAGACGTCCACCAACTCTGAGGATGCCATCTTCGATGAAGGGGTCGAGGCGATACAGAGGACTGTCTTTAAAAACAGTCTTTGGGTCATGTTTTAGTGAGGAAATTTCAGTACTGAATCTTTGGTTTTGCGCAAACTGAATTATTGCCTTTTCGGCTTCCTCCAACCGCTCTGGTGTCAAGTTGGATTTTCCAAGTGCGGCTTTGAATTTTTTAATCTCCTTTTCCACATTCTCATTCTGGTTGACCACATATTCTTTTCTCTTTCGGCTCAAAAGTAAAAGTCTTTCTTTCAGCTCCAACAGCCAGGCCACTGATGTTTTAAGCTTTCTCCAGGATGAAAAATAGTGAATGAGCTGACTGAGGGGATTGTCACTGTGTATTGTAACAGCATTCACCTTAAGTTCCCTTTTCACCTCTGCATCATCCGATGGAATGGAAGAGGCGTCCAAGTCGAGTTTCGGCCATCTGGTGGGGGGCAAGTGCAAAAAGTCCGGTCCTTTTAGCCATTTTCCTTTTCCAAACTCCTGAGCTCTTAGTCCTCGAGAAGCTTCATCTGCAGGATTGTCTTTGGTGTTTACATACCTCCACTGATCTTTGTCTGTGGATTCTCTTATGGTGCTGACACGATTGGCAACATATGTGTGAAAGCGCTTTGTTTCATTAAAGATGTACTTGAGAACAGTAGTGCTATCGGTCCAAAAGAATGACCTTTGCAATGGCAACTGTAGCTCTTTCAACAGCATTGTGTTCACTCGAACAGCAAGCACAGCTGCAGCAAGCTCAAGGCGTGGAATGGTTAGTTGCTTTAGAGGAGCGACACGAGCTTTGCCTGTGATAAATGAAACATGCACATTGTCAGTGCTCTCCAATCTCAAGTATGAAACAGTGCCATATCCTATTTGACTAGCATCTGAAAAATGATGCAGTTCTGCTTTCAATTGTGTTCCAAAGTTTTTGGGTTTAATGCACCGTTCCACTTTAAATCCACTCATATGTTGAAGTTCAGAGAGCCACTCAGACCAATGTTCAGAGACATCACAGGGAACTGGCTCATCCCATTTGAGGTTCATTCTGCACAGCTCCTGTAACAGTAACTTGGCAGGGATTATGAAAGGAGACAAAAAACCCAGCGGGTCGTAAAGAGAGCTCACCACAGAAAGGATGCCCCTCCTAGTGTGTGGACGTTCCTGCACTGCAGTCCTGAAGCTGAACGTATCTCCTTGAACACACCATTGCATCCCCAGAGCTCTTTCCACAGGGAGTTGGTCCCTGTCCAAATCCATGTTCTCCAAACCCACTGCTCTGATGTTGCTAGGAATAAGTGCAAACACATTTGAGTTATTTGTGACCCACTTTTGGAGATGGAAGCCACCTTTTTTACAGAGAGATGTTAATCCATGTATGAGCTTCACTGCATCTTCCTCTGTCACAGTGGACTTAAGACAGTCGTCCACGTAGAAATTTGTCTTGACTGTACGAAGGACATCGGGTGAATATTGCAGTGCATTATCCTCAGCAGTTCTCCTCAGTGCATAGTTTGAGCAGCTCGGAGAGGATACAGCTCCAAACAAATGCACGCACATCCTGTATTCCTCTGGCTCCGCTGTAGCGTCTCCATTGGGCCACCATAGAAAGCGCAAGAAGTTAACGTGCTTATATGGCACCCGGACCTGATGGAACATGGCGTTGATATCAGCCATAACAGCGATGGGCTCTTCTCTAAACCGAAGGAGGACACCAATTAGCGTGTTAGTGAAGTCTGGGCCCTGCAAGAGCTGACTGTTCAATGATGTACCTTTGTAGGTACAGCCGCAATCAAACACAACACGCAACTTTCCTTTGGTTGGATGATGTACACCATGGTGGGGAATGTACCACACCTTTCCTTGTTCCAGAGTGGGCTCATTTGTGGGAACCTTTTCTGCATATCCTTGCTCTAACATGTTGTTAAGGAAATCAACGTATTGAGCCTTGAATGAACTATTTCTATTAAATCTCCTCTTCAGGCTTTGGAGTCTTTGTAGTGCAATGCAGCGATTATTTGGCAAAACAGGATCGTCAATTCTGAAAGGTAAGTCAATGTAATAATGTTCATTGTTAAGCACTGTCGTACTCTCCACAATTTTCATGAATTTAATGTCTTCTCGTGACATCTCAAGTTGTTCATCACTTGTTCTTTCAGTAAAGTCATGATTATACTGTTGCATCAACATACTTTCCAAGTGTTCCACAGATATGTGATTAGCAGTTACAACAATGCATCCTGATTTGACACCAGTACCTTCAGAGTTTCCAGCACGAAGAGGCCCGTTTATGACCCAGCCAACTCTGGTCCTCACTGCATACGGTCCACCACATTGACTATTTATCAGTTCCCATGGCTCCAAAACTTTAGGCGAGTCGGTTCCAATGAGCAAGTCTACATCTGCATCTACTTCATGTAGCCTAATGCTGCTCAAATACGCCCATTTGGCAACATCATCCTGACATGGCACATTGATTTTAGATACAGGCATTTTTGTTTGTGTCAGAACAGATGGTAGCTCAATAAAGTCATCGGTGTCAAATCCAGACACCTCCAGACCAGTTACTATAGTAGTGCTAATGGTTTTAGTCTGCCCCATTGTCCTCAACACTACATTACAGTTTTTTCCTGATACTCCCAGCCTTTCAGCCATACTTGTAGTACAGAAAGTCCCAGAGCTCCCAGGATCCAGGAAAGCATAAGTATGCACAACTTTATTACTTTTCCGACTTTTCACCTGCACAGCCACAATGGAAAAAACTGCAATATCCTCTTCACCAGCCCCAATATGACCACACGTCTGCTGCTTCCCGGATACAGTGCTCACAGTTTCTTTGGAGGTTATCCTTGTAGTATCCTCCTTCTCCACATGCAGGACAGATGGATGTTTCCTGTGACACACTTCACAATCCAACCGACCCCTACAGTCTTTGCTCGTGTGTCCATGTTTCAAGCACCCAAAACAAACGCCCTTCTCCTTTAGAAACTGAATCTTGTCCTGTTGTGTCTTTCTGTTAAACTGAAAGCATTTTTCCAGAGTGTGATTGGTAAGATAGCAGAACATACATTTGAGCTGGTTACTGTGAGCTGTCAAGTTTTCCATTTCTTTATGTCCATCCTTTGGTGCATTAACGCTGGTGGCAAATGTACCACTTTTCCTTTTCTGCTTAACTTGCATGGATAGCTTTGTATAGCTGGCTGGAGAAACATCATTAATATTTCCAAACAGAGGATCTGAAACAATTTTGACTTGTTTTTCAATGAAATTCACAAAATCAACATACACTGCTCTGCTTCCAGTTTGCTCCAGTATGTCACATGCCACATTTCTCCACTTTTCCCTCAGCTTGTATGGGAGTTTCATTAGGATTGTCCTGAGGTTAGCTGGCATGTCCAACTCCTTCATGTACTATATATGATGTACTATGTTGGAGCAACCTCGAAGGAACAAAGCGAATGACTGCAGAGCGTTAACATCCTCAGGTTTTATTGAGGGCCAGTTGTTGATTTTGTCCATGTAAGCAGAAGAGATTTTATGTTCACTGCCAAAATGTTCAATCAAAAGCACTTTTGCTCTTTGATAACCTGGTTCAGAGGGCATATGCTGACAACTTCTTACAATGTCTCTTGGTTGCCCCCTAGTGTACTGTTCTAGGAAGTACAGACAATCACTGAAATTTTGAGTTTTATCCTCAATGCAATTTTCAAAGGCTCTGAGAAAAGATTTGAAATACAGGGGATCACCATCAAATACAGGTATATTTCTCATAGGCAGAGCAGAGGCTGTGTTTTGTTGGACCAACAGCGCAGTTATTTCATTTTGACGCTGCATGATATTCAAAATGTCCGGAGAATTGGTGGGTTGATTATCGTCACAAACATCTTGCGAACCAAGTGATTGTGTACCTTGCCTTTGAAACACAGAAATGACATTAGGTATGGGTATTTGTTTTACAACATGTTTGGGTTGAACACCAACAGGGACGGAATTTAACAAGCGACTGGAGGTAGGTTCAGAGCTTTTATTGGTGGGCACATAGCGTTCAGCATTCGGATTTAGTTCATATGTCCCTTGAATTTCTGACCTTTTCAAGTAAGAGTTCGTGCCATCTGATGTTTGAGATGCACATCTTGACACTTTAGAGCCACACTTTGAGCTTACTTGCAGAACCTCCAATTTTGCATTTGTCACCTTTAATTCTGCCTCCAGAGCAAGTTGTTCCTTTGCTCTCCTTAAATGTTCCCGTTTCTTCCGTAATTCCTCTTGTTCAAGTCTTATTTGTTCCTCCTGCCCCTCCAAAGTGTGCTTTTGTTTTAGAGCAGCCATGCGCTCCTGTAATGATGCTCTCTCTGCTTGCGCTAATATTTTTGCAGATGCACTGGATGAAATCCTTGACAATTTAGAGCCAGCCTTTGAACGCGCTGCAGAACCTTTATTGGATACACTGTCCTCAGGCCCAATATCAGTTTGATTATCAGGTGGTTTAATTGGAAGTTCATATGAATGGCCTGTATTTGAT
This sequence comes from Gasterosteus aculeatus, assembly GCF_964276395.1. Lineage (NCBI taxonomy): Eukaryota > Metazoa > Chordata > Actinopteri > Perciformes > Gasterosteidae > Gasterosteus > Gasterosteus aculeatus. The sequence goes on along the minus strand of NC_135709.1, from coordinate 2,744,934 downwards.
AACCAGCCTTTGACGTCATCAATAAAGCTTGAAAAACACTTCTCCTTTTGTTCAAAATATTTATCTTGTTTCTCCTTCTCATCCTGAGGTATGTCCAGTGACACAAATGATAAATGATGTTGTTTTGCCTCATCAACACATATTATTATTTGATCCAAAAGAGACTTGACTGCATCAATATTGTCTGCGGAATGCATCAACTTATCCATCTGATTCATGTACGATTTGGCTCGTTTGCATTGCATCGATCTCTTTTCCTGAAACGTTTGTATAAAAAACATCATTCCTTTAGCAGTAAAACTTGTGCGTCTTCTTGTAGGAAGCGCCGTGTCGCTTTTGGCTTTAGATGCAACGTCAGACATTTTACCCTTTGTTGATGCCGGTCATGTACACACACAGTTGTTTGCAAAGATTGAATACAGCACATACCTTGTGGAACTTTGTTTGTTGCGGTGGTTGCCTTTGTACACGGAGTTGAATGCACGCAGTAGCTGTTGTTGCGCGCGGCCGTGCGCGTTACCTGTGAAGGCTTTGGGCCTTTGCGAATTCAAATTGCAGCAAATAATATCCTCCACTCCGTAGTGCAGCTCCAGCGCTCCAGTAGCTTCACCGTTATCCAGTACGGTGTCCAGGGAAACTTTACACTGTCGGATGGGTCGTATTATTCGATGTTTGCACTGTATCCAGCCCACACCTCCGTCACTCCTAGGCCCTTTCCTTTGTTTGTCTCCCGCATCCAGGTGAGTAATCCACTTTCGAAACGGTAATCCAGCAAACGACAAGTCCAGTATCCACGTAAACCAACGATATATCCAGGGCGGGTTTTTTACTTAATGTAGTGGCTATTTGTCCATAAACTTAAACAAAAACAAATAATAACAAACTTCTCAAATGGCCACTCGAGGCTACGTCATGGTTAGGCTTTACGCAGGTTCAGAGGTACCAAAGCAAAGTAATGTCCATAACAAGATTGAGTTTGAGGCGGTTTATTCACACACATAAGCAAGCTCACAGACATTTCTGCTGCCTCTCTCACGCTGGTAAAAAACCATATGCCCTCGTGCCTGAAGTACCTCCCACCTTGACCTACTTATGCAAATGAACATAACACCATGTGACCAATAAACGACAATACGAGTAAAGCATAAATACAAAATACACCAAATTAACTTTAACAGGAAAAGAAAAAGAAATAAGTAAGGCTATAAATTAACTTAAACCCAAAATAAACAAAAATAAAAATATAGCTCCAACAGAATCTATGAAGTACCAATAACGTTCGTTTCAGTTCATCTAATTCAGGCTTTTCCTAATAAATCCTATTTTCTGGCTCTTACATCGAATGTGTCTGAGAGGGATTTATTTTGTGTATTTACTTCTCCAGAAAGTGAACGGACACATTTTTGTCAGTGTGGGACTGCCGTGCGTGGAGAATTAACAAAAAAAAAATGTATTCTCTACTTACTTGTGATTTTTACATATAAGCATGTTCATGACATTTGTGTGATATTTGTAGTAAATATTTAACACAATTAAATTCTCATGAGAAAGTCATGTTAGTGTAACAACTGATGAAACACTGTTGAACAGATCATTTTTAAGAGCTGCTGGCGCTCACTGCTTTCTGTTCCAGTGAATCGCAAAACACTTGTGACTTGAATGTTGGGATTCATGTTTGACTAAACTGTGTGGCTCGCTGGTCATGTTGAATCTTAGGAAAAGGAGTTGTACTATCTTATAACAGTGTGTTGAAGGGGCAGTTTACCGTAAATGCTCAGTCACTCCAGGTACATTATTATAGTATCTCGGTAAGTCTATACACTAATGATAATTTGCATTTGTCAGTTTGTGTGTGTGTTTTACAATTGTGCAGAAAGAGTGGTAGAGATCAATGAAGCATTGCATTGGCCTTTAAGTCCCTGTCACTTTGGTGTGATTTGGGGAGGATCAGGTCAGCTACCTTCCCGAAATATGACCATCCCTGCCTTTCCCCCGCAAAACTCTATGCAATAGATGGATGTTTACTCAACCAAATGTTTGCTACTCTGCTTAATTTAAAAATCCAATCCGTCACTGGTAGGTGTTTCTACAGATGTCCATCCATCCATCCATCTTCAACCGCTTATCCGGGGTCGGGTCGCGGGGGCAACAGCTCCAGCAGGGGACCCCAAACTTCCCTTTCCCGGGCCACATCTACCAGCTCTGACTGGGGGATCCCAAGGCGTTCCCAGGCCAGTGCAGAGATATAATCTCTCCACCTAGTCCTGGGTCTTCCCCGGGGCCTCTTCCCAGCTGGCCGTGCCTGAAACACCTCCCTAGGGAGGCGCCCAGGGGGCATCCTCACCAGATGCCCAAACCACCTCAACTGGCTCCTTTCGACGCAAAGGAGCAGCGGCTCTACTCCGAGCTCCTCGCGAATGGCTGAGCTTCTCACCCTATCCCTAAGGGAGACGCCAGCCACTCTCCTGAGGAAACCCATTTCGGCCGCTTGTACCCGTGACCTAGTTCTTTCGGTCATGACCCATCCTTCATGACCATAGGTGAGGGTAGGAACGAAGATTGACCGGTAGATCGAGAGCTTTGCCTTCCGGCTCAGCTCTCTTTTCGTCACAACGGTGCGGTAAAGCGAGTGCAATACCGCCCCCGCTGCTCCGATTCTCCGGCCAAACTCACACTCCATCTTCCCCTCACTCGTGAACAAGACCCCGAGGTACTTGAACTCCTTCACTTGGGGTAAGGACACATTCCCTACCTGGAGTAGGCAATCCATCGGTTTCCTGCTGAGAACCATGGCCTCAGATTTAGAGGTGCTAATCCTCATCCCGACCGCTTCACACTCGACTGCGAAACGCTCCAGTGAGAGTTGGAGGTCACAGACGGAAGATGCCATCAGGACCACATCATCTGCAAAAAGCAGCGATGAGATCCGCAGCCCCCCGAACTGTAGACCCTCCTCCCCCCGACTACGCCTCGATATCCTGTCCATGAAGACCACAAACAAGATTGGTGACAAGGCGCAGCCCTGGCGAAGGCCAACCCCCACCGGAAACGCCTTCGACTTACTGCCGAGCACCCGAACACAGCTCTCGCTTTGGGCGTACAAGGATTGGATGGCCCCAAGCAAGGACCCCCTCACCCCGTACTCCCGCAGCACCTCCCACAGTATCTCTCGGGGGACCCGGTCATACGCCTTCTCCAAGTCCACAAAACACATGTAGACTGGTTGAGCATACTCCCAAGCCCCCTCTATGATCCTGGAAAGAGTGAAGAGCTGGTCCGTTGTTCCACGACCAGGACGAAAACCGCATTGTTCCTCTTCAATCCTTGGTTCGACTATCGGCCGAACCCTCCTTTCCAGCACCTTAGAGTAGACTTTACCCGGGAGGCTGAGTAGTGTGATACCCCTGTAATTGGCACACACTCTCTGGTCCCCCTTTTTAAAGAGGGGTACCACCACCCCGATCTGCCACTCTTTTGGCACTGTCCCAGACTTCCACGCAATGTTGAAGAGGCGTGTCATCCAAGACAACCCCCCAACACCCATTGCTTTTAGCATCTCTGGACGGATCTCATCAATCCCCGGGGCTTTGCCACTGCGGAGTTGTTTGACTACCTCAGTGACTTCCACCAGGCTAATTGACGATGATCCCTCCTCCGCCTCCAGCTCCGCCTCCACCAAAGAGGGCGTAGTAGTTGGATTCAGGAGTTCCTCAAAGTGTTCCTTCCACCGCCCGATAACCTCCTCAGTCGCGGTCAACAGGGTCCCATCCTTACTGTACACAGCTTGGATGGTTCCCCGTTTCCCCCTCCTGAGGTGCCGGATGGTCTTCCAAAAACACTTTGGTGCCGACCGAAAGTCCTTCTCCATAGTTACCCCGAACTCCTCCCATACTCGCTGCTTTGCCTCCATCACGGCAGAGGCTGCTGCCCTTCGAGCCTGTCGGTACACTGCAACTGCCTCTGGAGTCCCACCGGATATCATAACCCGGAAGGCCTCCTTCTTCAGTCGGACGGCTTGCCTGACCACCGGTGTCCACCACGGAGTTCGAGGGTTACCGCCCCTTGATGCACCTAAGACCTTGAGGCCACAACTCACCGCCGCGGCTTCAGCAATGGAGGTTTTGAACATAGACCACTCTGGTTCAATGTCCCCTACCTCCACAGGAATGTGAGAGAAGCTCCGCCGGAGGTGTGAGTTGAAAATCTTTTGGACCGGGGCCTCCTCCAGACGTTCCCAGTTCACCCTCACTACACGCTTGGGTTTACCGGGTCTGTCCCGAGTCTTCCCCCATCCTCTGACCCAGCTCACAACCAGATGGTGATCAGTTGACAGCTCTGCCCCTCTCTTTACCCGAGTGTCCAGAACATGCGGCCTCAGATCAGACGATACGATTACAAAATCGATCATTGATCTTTGGCCTAGGGTGCTCTGGTACCACGTACACTTATGAACATCCTTATGTTCGAACATGGTGTTTGTTATGGACAATCCGTGACTAGCACAGAAGTCCAGTAACAAACACCCGCTCGGGTTCAGATCAGGGAGGCCATTCCTCCCAATCACGCCTCTCCAGTTATCTCCATCGTCGCCCACCTGCGCATTGAAGTCTCCCAGTAGGACTATGGAGTCCCCTACAGGAGCCCCATGCAGGACTCCATTCAGGGTCTCCAAAAAGGCCGAATACTCTGAGCTGCTGTTTGGTGCATATGCACAGACAACAGTCAGAGTTTTCCCCCCCACCACCCGAAGGCGTAGGGAGGCGACCCTTTTGTCCACTGGGGTAAACTCCAATGTAGCATCACTCAGCCGGGGACTTATGAGTATCCCCACACCCGCCTGGCGCCTCACACCATGGGCCACTCCGGAGTAGAATAGAGTCCACCCCCTATCCAGGAGTTTGGTTCCAGAGCCGAGGCTGTGCGTAGAGGTAAGCCCCACCAGATCCAACTGATAACGCTCCACCTCCCGCACAAGCTCCGGCTCCTTCCCCCCCAGAGAGGTTACGTTCCACGTCCCCAGAGCCAGCATCTGCCGCCCAGGTCTGTTCCGTCTAGACCCCCCACTGTCACTGCCACCCTTGTAGCAGCGCACCCGACCCCATCGGTTTCCTCCACAGGTGGTGAGCCCATGGGGAGTAGAGTGTTGGGCTGCCGCGTCACTCCTTCGGGCTGTGCCCGGCCGGGCTCCGCGGTAAACCCGGCCACCAGACGCTCGCTGTCGGGCCCTCCATCTGGGCCAGGCTCCAAATGGGGGCCCCGGGCTTCCTCCGGGCCGGGTAACTCCTTCCCTCTTCCGTTTTTCTACAGATGTATTAAGCCCAAATGCATAGATATTACACTCATAGAAAGAACTGGGTACTAGAGTTGTATAGTGTTTCAGTATCTGTAGAAATCATCGACATAGCACCAATAGTTGACAACACGAACACTTGTTGCTCTTGGATCAGATATTTATCTTCCACGAATTGTGTCAGTGAAGGCCGAGCAGAGACAGTTCAAAGAGACGCAGAGTAAACGTGCGAATACATGTATTTAAACCATAGATTTAAATATATTTAACTGTGTTTACATTATTTATGAAGGTTATTCCAGATGTATTTAATGCTGGACTTTTGGTTTCTTTGCCGTCAATAAATTGCCACAATTTTTCAAGAGTGATTCAAATGCCTGATTGGTGTTACAAGAAGACATTGTAACACCAATCAGGCAAATATAACTATTTATCTCTTTATTCTACTTGTAAATAGGTCCAAACATTAATTTCTTCTACTAAATTACATTCTAGTGTCACTGAACTAAAATCTTCAAAAAACATTTCTTTATCTAGTGAGAAAAATGTGAAATATTCTAGAGTCAAAATGTCTGAATGCCATAAAGCCATACAAGTAATTTTCCTTATACCGCAGCATTTGACCAACATTATTTCTTATCATCAGGGCCCTTTGACCTCTTGGGCCTAACCGTTCGATTTCGGATGGAAGTGTGACAAATAAACCAGAATGAATGAAAACAAACGTCTCTATTCATAAACTGACATACTTATTGCTTAATAAACACATGTTCCTTCTTCCATGAAATACATATAACAAGATGTATACAACAATGGTTGCAAATTAACCATAGAAATCACATACAATAAACTGCATTAAATACATCTGTAATAACCTAGATAAATAAAATAAACAGTTTAATATAATTAAATCTATGGTTTAAATACACGTATTCTGCCATCAACTGGACTGTCTGTGTTCACTCAAGCAACACAATACGTGGAAAATAAATAAATATCAGAGCCAAGAGCAATGAGTGTATATGACAATAAACCACTTTGATTGAATTGGATTTCTTAGCTATATTATTACCTACATCATCAACTATATTGCATCAAACAGTGGACCGATTTAAATGCGTATTGCTGTGTACATGAATGAATGAAAATACATCTGTGTTAAGTGGTTTCAACGTACAAACATAAGTTCAAAAGCTGCCTTGCACTTTTGAGTAGAATCAAATTTGATTTACAATTTGGTACAACTCCTAATGTTGTGTTTAACTCGGCTCTGGATTGATCTCTGTAAGTTCACATGACTGCATAGTACATGTTTATTCAACTTAGCAACGTATGTTTAAAATAAACTTAACTTATTATCATGCTTTGTGTTAACTAGGTCTAAGTAATTATTCCAACTTGCTTGTATGGTTGAAATTACTTTCCTAGTTCATTTTACTTAAAAGTATGCATTGTTTCAAATGAATATATATAGTTCTGAGAAAGACCATGTCTTGTTGCAAAAATCATATTTATTTCTCACATTGAAATAAACAGTTTTTACAGTTCAACATGCAGATTTCTAACAACTTCTATACTGTATCTAAACAAAATGTTAAAAATGACGTTAAACAGAATATTCACAAAAAGTTCAGACAGAAAAACCTTACAAGTAAATGTAAAATCAACTTCAATTTACAAATAATGAGCAACTTCATACATCTTTCTTGAGGCAGTTCAAAATGTCTTTAGTGTCTTCAGCTTTGTAGACCTCTGGCGCTCTTGGGACCAGGTCATCGAAGCGTAACTGCTTCAGATCACGGACCAGAGAGTAGAAACGGTCCGCCGTTGTCACATCGATGCACATGAACGCTGCTGACATAGGAGCTGATGCATTGCAGGTATATACAGAGGGGTTATTGTTTTTTTTCCGATGACCAACCTTAAGCGGGCCGCATGCTGACTCGGTGAACCATGAAGCGCCATCAACCATCGTGAATCAGTCCCCGACCCTCACTCTTCCTCCTCCCGCCAAAGTGTTCCAGCTGACGCCGACCCTGGCCAGCCATCAAACACCTTATGAATCTCAGACACTGGAGCAGAAGAAGAGGGAGATGAGGACTCATGGTCTGTACATTTGGTTTTTTTTCTTCCTTCTCTGATGCATGTTTCTGTAAGGCAACATTAGAAATCCTCAGGCAATGGTTTAAAGCCCTCGGTCACTGCATGCAAGCAGAGCAATGACAGTGTGTGTGCTTTATAAAAACTTATAACCCAGAAAACTAAGCCCTTAACTATGAAATCAAAAATTGTAATTTGACTGGCAGAACAGTGGGTGTCATGGATGAACCACTTTAACTGAACGAGATTCCCAACAACGGGGCGTCCCGGCTCCCGATCTTGATCTAGAATCGATTGCTCTTCCTTGGGTTCCCGGATGTTGCGGTTCGAATTTTTTTGCATTGAATTTTTGCATTGAATTTTTTGCGGTTGAATTATTTGCGGTTGAATTTTTTGCAGTTTAATTATTTGCGGTTGAATTTTTTGCAGTTGAATATTTTAACGTTGAAAAACATTCAGATACATGATTTCAATGCATAAATATTCAGTGCTAGAAATTCAATCACCTTTTTCTTTCAAAATCCGATGACACAGATTTACTTCCATAACAGACCAACATTAGATCTTCTCATCTGTCATTGAAGTGTGACAGATAATGATTATACATAAAGAAACCAAATGTCCAGCATTTAATACATCTGGAATAACCTTCATAAATAACGTAAACACAGTTAAATGTAATTAAATCTATGGTTTAAATACATGTATTCGCACGTTTACTCTGCGTCTCTTTGAACTGTCTCCGCTCGGCCTTCAGACACAATGAGTGGAAAAGAAATATCGGATCCAAGAACAACGAGTTTGTTTAACTATTGGTGCTAACACATCCCGTCAGACCAGGATTATTTATTTATATCCATTAATTAACTTCTTACCGCAGGCATCGCAGACGGATTTCTAGCATCAACGTTCCATTGCTTTGAGTCTTGCTGTGAAAATCTACGTACTTCCGGTTTAGCGGCTCCGCTTCGTAGTTTTGTTTAATGGACAAAACCCCAAAAGGGATTAACTCAGTAAAAAGTTGTCAGTTTGTCTTGTTTTTCGGTTCTAAAGGAAAAATGAGAAAACGACTGTCCACTTCCGGTTTACCGTTTTGGATTTAAAACGAGAAACGAGTGTTTTCGTTTTCTGTTTTTTACGGTAAAAGGGACAATGAAACGGTACACGGACCAAGCTAGCCAGGGGCTAACCCGAGCAAAGTAGATTTTTATTTTTAACAGCTGTCACTGTATTTCTCCAAAACCAATTTCCTTTGGGACAATAAAATCTATCTACCACTATAATAAATTATATTATAATAAAGTACCGTAAATTCCGGACTATAGAGCCGCACCACTTAAATATAGCATCTGCTTTTATTTCCTCTGGAAGCTTTTCTCGTCTTTTTACGAGTACGTTCTTCACATTTCCGTCTCCAAACGTCTCACCATTGATTTATTAATGGTAATTTTACGTGCAGCCGCTCTGTTTCCTTCTCCGACAGCCAGATTGGTTGCCCGTAACTTTAATGCCGCGTCATATGCGTTCCTAACGTGTTTGAATATGATGCGCAAAATGGCTTTTCGAAACACAATCAAACGTCTTCCTAGGCCCTGTCTGCCTCGCTGTCGCGTGTTAGCACCGTTGTATAAGCCGCAGGGTTCGAAGCGTGGGAAAAAAGTAACTTCTTATAGTCCGGAATTCACGATGTATTAAAAACAATGTACAGTACAAGGACTTGTAAACAGACCATACTGATTTTTTGCGTACCTTATTGTGTGTAAAAATGTACTTTAGTTATAATAATGATGATTTATAATATAGACATTTAAAAAATACAATTAATAAACATTTTTACCAAATTGCATAAACCTAATTAGGGTATTCATTAAGACATTAAGGTGATAGAAGTAAATAAAATGGGGCAAAAATAGTAACTTCGTTCCTCATTTGCATGATAAATTCGTCATTCACATTTCTTCACGACATACATACATATAATATATTTTATTTTTCGACAGCAGAAGGAAACCGAAACCATCACAAAGACAAAATGTAAACTGCAGGTTAAACGAAACAACTGAAATAGTAATGATTTGAAGTCAAGTGATGTTTAGAAAAACTGAAATTTGTATTGATTAGGTTTTTAATTTAGGCTTTATTTCTTTTATCAATGTATTCCAATGTAAATTAAAAATAGTGAATGAAAGTCATTCACATTTTTGTTGTACCTGTTACATTCCTTTGGATGTCTTTAGATTTCAGTAAACTGCATACGGATCTTTGTGGGAAATGATTCCCATAACACATGAACTTCCTCAAACAAATTTCCAAAGTAAAAGCACATCATGTTCGAGTTCTGGTGAAATGGGTTCTCACGCAGTCGATTCCCTTTGATGAAGTGGACACTCCACATTTTAACGTCTCATAACTCCATGGTTACAAATTACAAATTTAATAAGCGAGTCAGAAGCAGTTTTATATTCAAATTGAGCAGTGGAGCTAAATGCTTGAACTACTCATCTAGGTTTAATTAATTAAACAATGGGAGAGCGCCACAATAGAATTATATCAGCTGGGAAAATAGATGACAGTATGATTTATAACATGCATTATATTTGCATTATATATTATATATATATTATATATTTGCATGCGACCAGTCAAGGGTGCACCCGGTCTATTGCCCGAAGTTGGCTGGGATGGACTCGAGCCCCCCCTGTGTGCAGGATAAGCGGTGTGAAGATGGATGGATATTTGCATTTATGCTGCAGCCGGTAGCTCCACTGAATCTCATTAAATGTTTGACTTTATTATTTTATGCTTATTACTGGCACACTAATCGCATTTAAAGAATATATCCATGGACGTATAAAAAGGAAGCGTGGCGATAGAATTAAGTTTAACCGACTTTGAGACCAACGACACCCACCAGCCAGACCTGCCAGACCAAACACTCCAAAGTGCCCCAGAGAGGAGAGGTCTGATGGAGGCTAAGCTAACCCAGCTAGGCGGCTGCTGCACCACCCAGCATGCTGCTGGATGTCTGATGGATGTCTGATGTGTGTTAGGTCGGTGAATGTTGAGCCCACATCATCGCAGAGACCTGGCTCCATCTTTCATCCCTGATCAGCCTGCACTTTATGGGGGACCCAGAGGACGGAGAGAAGAGCTCCAGAGAGGAGCTGGAGTCGGTGTTCACATCGTGATGTGCTTGGTGCTCACACAGTCACAAATCATGGACAAGGTTTTCCTCATAATACAGTTCCTATGTGAAGATGTCAGCGATATTATCTGCTTAGAGAATGGATTTGCCGATGCCATTTACATTCTCCCGATGTTAACAATGTACTACAGGAATGTTACACTGTTTTTATTTTGTTGTATGTCAGGTATTAGCTGTGTTGAAATGGGCTTGTTGATTTTGTTATGCGTCACTTGCCTTATGAACCTTCACACTTTGATCCTTGAATTTAATAGCCAGATAAAATAAATATCATATGGAATATTGTCTTGATTATGATTGTCATATAATAACGAAAATGAAGCAAACCTTTCCACCACAGACTTGAATGAACTTAATTCAGAATTTCAAAACAGGTTGCCCATTTCCAAAATAGATATTAGGCTTTTATTTTGAAGGCACAAGTGCTTGTTCCCTCGTCAATGTGTGTGAGTGTGACGGAGCTCTGTGGTGTGCGCACTGTGTGGAGGCGAGCGTGGACCACAGCATGGCCATGTCGCCCTGGATTTAACCAGAAAAAATACACTCTTGAAAAGAATCCCAGAAGATGACATGATGCAAAGGTAATTCCTTATTTTTTGCCCGTAAAACTAAGCAGAATAATTAAAAATGTATAATCGATTATATGTGTTTATCTCTATTTCTCTTTTGATTAGATAAAGCCATACCACCACTCACACAAATGTCATCCTCTCATTTAGCACCACAAAGGTGCACGTGAACAAGGGGAAAATAAGAAAGGAGAAAGAAATGATCATGTTTAAAAACAAATATATATATATATATATATATACACTGATGCCAATTCTTTCAATGATTGAATTGCTTATTCTCCATCTTGTTTCATGTTACCCACCTCCAAAATAAAAATATTTCCTTGAACTATCCGCAAAATCATTTCCCGAAGAACATCAAGGTTTTTACGGTATTGATGAGTTCTTTTAGTTGCATTGCTTTCCCCGAGTAGAGTGCTTTATTTGTTATAGTTCCTTCGGAAAGGTGCCGAGCAGTGGAACACCTGTTGGTACATCCAATGATGAGCTCCCCCCTGAAATCTGATTGGCCATCCACACTAACATGTGACTGTAATGTTAGTGGTTAAAGTAAATATTAGTAATCGACACACGAATGGTAAATGAATGCTGTTGTGACATTTTTGTATATTAGTGTGTACACAGAATCCCACTTCATGCCTGCAAAATTACTCAGAAATGACGTTCGAATATTCGCTTAAAAAACACAGTTATTCAAATATATTCGAATATCTGGTTGCGCATTAGACACGTCAATAACAGGACAAATTAATACAACGAGACAAAACTACTTGTATAGGTAATTTAGTTAAGTTAAAACCGATTTAACAACATATTACCTACAAACAAAATAAGCAAAATTAACTAACGGCCAAAACCGCAGACCTCAACAACAACAACAATAAACAAATGCCGAGGGCTGATCAAGGGTTTTGTGTAGGCAATTTAACGTCGCGATTCTTGTCCCAACTATTCGAATATATATTCGAACATAGAATATTCGTTGACAGCCGTAGTGACCACCAGATTGAAGTTGACCCATTCGTTTCTCCTGACATTCTGCTTGTCTGCTGACCTTGTGTTTGCTACAATTAGATATCTGTAATCATTGTAATTCTCGAGGAAATACACCAGAATTCAACTCACGCTGGAAGTAATGGTAATCAGTAATGTGCAATGTGCGTGTGCAATGGAATGGCGAGTGGATGCTGTCTGATTGATGGCAGAATCTTGTTACTAAATTACTTTTCATTCTGTGTGCACCTCAATATACTAGAGGCAGCCCTCAGGAGAGGAGGTCCAATATGTGTCTGTGCGTCTGAGGCTGGGAGGTGAGTGAAAGAGCAACAGATGTACCCTAGCGTTCCACAGGGCTGCACATCGGTTAATTAGCAGTCTGAGGAATTCTTTTGATGGAAAAAAAGCTTTTGTTCCTTGATAACCCTAAAAATTAAAAAAATAGATTTAATAGGAAATGACTATGCTGTACAGGGTTTAAGAATTAGGCTATAACTTGGCGTCATAAGTGCATTATGTGAGCTTATTTTGTTAAAAAAAAATCTTTATGCACTCTGTAGGAGCAGCGTATTGTTGGGGCCACTCGGTTACACCTCTTTTCTTGTCATTTCCGGTGATTGAGTTACGTGGTGTGCATTGGGCATAACGGTGTGTCCAAAGTTAATTTAGGAGACGGGGCAAAGGGGATGACAGCGCCATCTGTACCTCTTGGGAGCAATACTTCTCAATACTCCTCCTTCTTTGCTTACGTTTGCAGAACTCTGCATGAGAGAAGAAAAGTTTTGTATGTACTATATATATATAAATATTCAGGCGGCGTAGTTGATAAAAGAAAAGCTATTTGCATTTTCTATTTGTAACCAGAGTACTCAAAGGCGTATGTATATATATTATGTATACACATTTATATACATACATATGTCACGGTGTGGTTTCACTTCCTGTTGTATTTTGTAGTTTTCTGCCACTCGTGTCCCCGGGTAACTTCACTTCCTGCCTTGTCCCGTCATCCCCTGTGATCGTCTAATAGTTTCCACCTGTGTCCAATCACCTGCACCTCCCTTGTGTATTTAAGCCATGTGTCTCCTGTGTCACTTGTCGCGTCATTGTCTTTTGTCACACATGTTGCCTGCTGCGTTTCCTCCCGGTTCCTGTGTTTTTGAACATTGACCATTAAAGTCCTTTGTGTTTCCTGACAACTCTGCGTTTGAGTCCTGCCTTCCACCCTCTACCCTGACAGAATGACGCGACCAAGAAAGGACTCAGCAGAGTTTTTTCCCCTGGACGAGTTCAGGGGAACCCGTCTGGCAATGGGCGGTCCACGGAGTCTCCAGCGGGCTGCTGGTAATGGGGGAACGGTCCTCCCGGGGGTTCCAGCTGGGTACTTGTACTACTCCGTCTCCCCATCTGGAGCCCTCACTAGGCATCTGGGTCACCATCCGCCGCCTACCACATGGTCCCCAGAGGAGGAGGCCATTTCGTGGTCGTCCGGCGGCGATTCTCATTGGGAGCGGGTAATGGACCTTGCGGTCCGACTCCAGGCCACCTATGCTCCCCACGCTCGGCCGCAGCGCACTATGTCCAGCGCTGGGCCGCAGCGACGTCCCGACCCCGCTGGGCCGCAGCGACGTCCCGACCCCGCTCGGTCGCAGCGCAAGATGTCCCGCGCTGGGCCGCAGCAGATTCCCGTCCCGGCCTCCCGACCCAAGCCCATGACCCCCGAGCCAGTGCCACGATCCATGTCCCCGACCCCCGAGCCAGTGCCACGATCCATGTCCCCGAGCCAGTGCCACGATCCATGTCCCCGACCCCCGAGCCAGTGCCACGATCCATGTCCCCGACCCCCGAGCCAGTGCCACGATCCATGCCCCCGGTACCAGCACCACGTTCCATGCCCCCGACCCGACCAGTTCCGGCGCCACGTTCCATGCCCCCGACCCGACCAGTTCCGGCGCCACGCTCCATGCCCCCGACCCGACCAGTTCCGGCGCCACGCTCCATGCCCCCGACCCGACCAGTTCCGGCGCCACGCTCCATGCCCCCGACCCGACCAGTTCCGGCGCCACGCTCCATGCCCCCGACCCGACCAGTACCGGCGCCACGCTCCATGCCCCCGACCCGACCAGTACCGGCCCCACGCTCCATGCCCCCGACCCGACCAGTACCGGCCCCACGCTCCATGCCCCCGACCCGACCAGTACCGGCCCCACGCTCCATGCCCCCGACCCGACCAGTACCGGCCCCACGCTCCATGCCCCCAACTCGGCCAGTCCCCGCTCCGAGACTCAGGCTCCCTCCCTCCCATCCCATGGTCCTCTCCCACCCTCCCGTTGGTGATTTGAGGGCCGTCTGGGATCCGGCCCTTGAGGGGGGGGCTACGGGGTGGGTTATGGGGGGGGCTGAGCCGACGACTGCGGAGGTGTTCCGTGTCCCCGAGCTGGAGCCGACTACGGAGGTGTTCCGTGTCCCCGAGCTGGAGCCGACTACGGAGGTGTTCCGTGTCCCCGAGCCGGAGCCGACTACGGAGGTGTTCCGTGTCCCCGAGCCGACGGAGCCGACTACGGAGGTGTTCCGTGTCCCCGAGCCGACGGAGCCGACTACGGAGGTGTTCCGTGTCCCCGAGCCGACGGAGCCGACTACGGAGGTGTTCCGTGTCCCCGAGCCGACGGCGACGACTACGGAGGTGTTCCGTGTCCCCGAGCCGACGGCGACAACCGCGGAGGTATTCCGTGTCCCCGAGCCGACGGCGACAACCGCGGAGGTGTTCCGTGTCCCCGAGCCGACGGCGACAACCGCGGAGGTGTTCCGTGTCCCCGAGCCGACGGCGACAACCGCGGAGGTGTTCCGTGTCCCCGAGCCGACGGCGACAACCGCGGAGGTGTTCCGTGTCCCCGAGCCGACGGCGACAACCGCGGAGGTGTTCCGTGTCCCCGAGCCGACGGCGACAACCGCGGAGGTGTTCCGTGTCCCCGAGCCGACGGCGACAACCGCGGAGGTGTTCCGTGTCCCCGAGCCGACGGCGACAACCGCGGAGGTGTTCCGTGTCCCCGAGCCGACGGCGACAACCGCGGAGGTGTTCCGTGTCCCCGAGCCGACGGCGACAACCGCGGAGGTGTTCCGTGTCCCCGAGCCGACGGCGACAACCGCGGAGGTGTTCCGTGTCCCCGAGCCGACGGCGACAACCGCGGAGGTGTTCCGTGTCCCCGAGCCGACGGCGACAACCGCGGAGGTGTTCCGTGTCCCCGAGCCGACGGCGACAACCGCGGAGGTGTTCCGTGTCCCCGAGCCGACGGAGACAACCGCGGAGGTGTTCCGTGTCCCCGAGCCGACGGCGACAACCGCGGAGGTGTTCCGTGTCCCCGAGCCGACGGCGACAACCGCGGAGGTGTTCCGTGTCCCCGAGCCGACGGCGACAACCGCGGAGGTGTTCCGTGTCCCCGAGCTGCCGCCGCCGACCCCAGAGGTTTCCCGTGTCCCCGAGCTGCCGCCGCCGACCCCAGAGGTTTCCCGTGTCCCCAAGCCTGCCATTCTAGAGACGTGCCCTGCAGTCGCCGCTCCGGAGCCGGCTTGGTGACCGCCCGCCGGGCCGACCCCCAGAGGCTCCCCCCTCGTCTGGCCACCCACCGGGCCGCCCGCCAGAGTTTCCCGGGTGGTCCGACCAACGTCTCTGGTTTCCCTGCCCCCCCACCCCTTGTTTTGCTCTAGTGTGAGCCGCCTGGAAGTCGGTCCTTGAGGGGGGGGGGTACTGTCACGGTGTGGTTTCACTTCCTGTTGTATTTTGTAGTTTTCTGCCACTCGTGTCCCCGGGTAACTTCACTTCCTGCCTTGTCCCGTCATCCCCTGTGATCGTCTAATAGTTTCCACCTGTGTCCAATCACCTGCACCTCCCTTGTGTATTTAAGCCATGTGTCACTTGTCGCGTCATTGTCTTTTGTCACACATGTTGCCTGCTGAGTTTCCTCCCGGTTCCTGTGTTTTTGAACATTGACTATTAAAGTCCTTTGTGTTTCCTGACAACTCTGCGTTTGAGTCCTGCCTTCCACCCGCAACCCTGACAACATATACATTTTCTAGTGTTAACTAACATTTGCATTTCGAACCACTGAATGCAGAAACCTGAGGGAGAGAAATAAGGATTACCTGTGTTAGGTGTGTTAACAGGCCCAGATGACATTATACAACATCTCAAGTCATCCTCCTGCTCCTTAGATATTCTTCCAACACACTTGTTCAAAAATATCTCAAGTCCCAGAAAGCTGCAGGTCTGCTGAGTCCCTTAGCGCCATTAAATCCAGATTAAAGACTTTTCTGTTTGCTGCTGCCTTCAATTGACCATTTCTGCAAGTCGGAATTCTTAAACATTCTTAAATTACATTACAATTTTATTTTACTTGAAATATTTTAACGTCTTTTAGATCCTTTTAATGACTTTTTTATTTTATGTTTCGATGTATCAATGTTCTTAACTGTTTATAAATCTCCTTGCTTAATGTTTCGATGTTTTTAATGGTTTTATGTGAAGCACTTTGAATTGCCTTGTTGTTGAAATGTGCTGTACAAGTAAAATTGCCTTACCTTGCGTTTTGACCAAAAAAACAGCCAATTCAAAGGTTATCCTCCATTCAGTTCCGTTTGTTCAACTAATTTGACTCTTTTTGTGTTTCCAGGTGAATCAATGGGGCACTAGAAGTTCTCAGATCTTATTCAACGGTTTATTCTTTTTCACTCTTTATTAGTCAAAAGGAAGAGTCGTGTTAAAGTTAAACAGTAAAGTTAAAAGACCAACGGAAATATCTAAGATAAAATACCCTTTTGCAGTGATTTAAATACCATGGCAACCTAACAGTGATGCCCCTCACCCTTTTAATCGAATGAACATTACTTGTGATTAACAAACATTTGGGGTATACAAAGACAAACTGAGAACAGATATGACAGACAACGGGAGCTCAAGACTTGACAACCCAACCAACATCTCTCTAAATCCCAGCGATGCCACCCGGGAGTCGTTGGAGTACAAGACAGTTTCGGTCTTCCTAGTCCTGCTTGTGTGCGCTGTGGGCATTGTTGGAAACATCATGGTGGTCCTCGTGGTCCTTACCACCCGTCACATGAGGACACCCACCAACTGTTATCTGGTCAGCCTGGCCATAGCTGACCTGACGGTGCTGGTGGCGGCAGGGCTGCCCAACGTTACAGACAGTCTGACGGGCACATGGGTTTTTGGCCACGTCGGCTGTCTGGGGATCACCTACCTTCAGTACCTTGGCATCAACGTGTCCTCCTGCTCCATTACTGCCTTCACAGTGGAGAGGTGAGGATGGGCAACCAACAACCAATTACAACTTTCGCTAGATTTTACTGTACAGCAACAGGTTCTAATTTAATCAAAAAAAAATGTACATGTCAGTCAGTCATCTTCAAAGCTGCTTATCCTTCATAAAGGGTCACGGGGGGCTGGAGTCAATCCCAGCCAACATAGGGCGAGACAAAATGTACATTCAATTCAATTTATTCATTCACATGGATTTGCATAATTTGTCACTACTAACTCTGTCCTGTGCAGAAGACTTGAACACATGATAGATCAAAGAAAAGCAATTGGAGAATCAAAGTCTTTTAAAATATTGGATGTAAATGTTGCTTTCAATTAAAGGACCCGTCGTATGCCCATTTTTCCACAAGTTGATATGGTTCCTTGGGGTCTCAATGAAATGTTTGTAACATATTTTGGTCGAAATACCACATGAATCATTTCAAACAGCACCCTTTTTACCCTGTCAAAAACACCTCCCCACAGATTGACCTGTTTTGAGTGCCTGTTCCTTTAAATGCTAATGAGCCAGCTCCCCCCCAGTAAAAATTTACTTTCGGAACTCATCAAGCAGCAAGAATTTTTTTCTTAAAAAGCTGCAATAATACTGTATTTTCCGCACTATAAGGCACACGTAAAAGCCTTTAATTTTCTCAAAAAACGACTTCTAATCCGGAGGGCCTGTATATATGGATAAATTAGTTGATCCATACAAGGCGCTCAAGGCGCTCTGCCAAACATGCCAAAGCTCGGTCTACGATGGCGAGATGCTGAGCGGCGCTCAAGCGCGTGAAATATGGAGCTTGTTTCAGGGCGCGTCGGAGAAACAAAGCTGGAGTTTATTGAATGGGGAGGAGGGGACTGGTTTCCGGTGGGGGGCCTTCGCCACGGCTGCGCCTTGTCACCAATCTTGTTTGTGGTCTTTATGGACAGGATATCGATCCGTAGTCAGGGGGAGGAGGGTCTACAGATCTGGGGGTTGCGGATCTCATCGCTGCTTTTTGCAGATGATGTGGTCCTGATCTTCTGTCTGTGACCTCCAACTCTCACTGGAGCGTTTTGCAGTTGAGTGTGAAGCGGTCGGGTTGAGGATTAGCACCTCTAAATCTGAGGCCATGGTTCTTAGCAGGAAACCGATGGATTGCCTACTCCAGATAGGGAATGTGTCCTTACCCCAAATGAAGGAGTTCAAGTACCTCAGGGTCTTGTTACGACTGAGGGACAGATGGAGTGTGAGTTTGGCCAGAGAATCGGAGCAGCGGAGGCGGTATTGCACTCGCTTTACCACACTGTTGTGACGAAAACAGAGCTGAGTCGGATCTACATGTCAATTTTCATTCCTACCCTCACCTATGGTCATGAAGGATGGGTCATGAAAAGCGGCCGAAAATGGGTTTCCTCAGGACAATGGCTGGCGTCTCCCTTAGAGATAGGGTGAGAAGCTCAGCCATTCGTGAGGAGCTCGGAGTAGAGCTGCTGCTCCATTGTGTCGACAATCCCAGGGGATGACAGGACAAGGCAGGAAGTGAAGTTAACCCAAGGACACAAGAGGCAGGAAACTACAAAGTAAAGCAGAAAATAAACCCAAACCGTGACAATCTTACTTATCTTGAAACAATAACCTCGAAAAAGTTTCAAATTCCCTAGTCTAGATAAAGCTTGTGGAACTGTTCTCTCTAAAAAAAAGTAGTTCCTTCAAAAGTGAATTAACCTTAACCTTTGTATCCTGGTGGCAGCAGAAATTGAGTGATATACCCAAAGTCACTTTATGTACAACAAAGTAGATACAAGTTATGTACAAACTAGGAACATAAAGACCAAAAACGCAGACATTAGCCTATCTGCCTTGGCTCTCCTCTGCAAATGACCTCGCTCGTTTGACATCAAACCTGTCCCAAAGCAAGCAGTGAGCGCTGCTGCCTGTGGCAATAACGCTGTTTTTGAAGCAATTATTGGATTGTTTGAAAAAATTACAAAACATTTGTACTCGTTAACCTCCATATTTTTTTAAAGATATTCGGATTCATAACCCTTCACCAATACGTCCCTCAGTCTATCATTTGCACATGTGCATTACAACTTCAACAGTACGTTTTCATTTTCACAGAACTGTGTTTTTAAGATGGAAAAGGGTCTGAAATAGATCAACCCACCAATACATTTTTCCTGATACATTTACATTACATGTCATTTAGCTGACACTTTTATCCAATGCGACTTACACTACATTTTCAACCTATGGATTTTTACATTTTTGCCCTGGGAGCAATTAGGGGTGAGGTGTCTTGCTCAGGGACACTTCAACATGAGATATGAGGCAGCCGGGACTCGAACCACCAAACTTGGGGAATATCATTCAAGTGCTTGTGTGTGAGTCTTGAGCAATGCTTTGTTTTTGAGATGATCATTACAGAAAACACTTTTAGGCAGTCCCAAACAGTCTGGGAGAGTAAAGCTGCTGCTCTTTGGCGTTGAAAGGAGCCAGTTGAGGTGGTTTCGGCATCTGGTAACGATGCCTCCTGGGTTTTTCAGGCACGGCCAGGTGGGAGGAGGACCCAGGGAAGACCTAGAACTAGGTGGGGAGATTATGTATAAACACCAGCCTGGGAACACCTTGGGATCCCCTAGTCAGACCTGGTAGATGTGGCCCGGGAAAGGGAAGTTTGGGATCCCCTGCTGGAACTGCTGCCCCCGTGACCCGACCACGGATAAGTGGTTGAAGATGAGTTGAGATGAGATTTACAACCATTTCATTTTGTCAAATCTATTAACATTTGTAATTACTTTCAATATGCCACAAATTCAATCTTAGATTAATAGTCAAGCAGCACAAGTTAAAACACACAATGAAAGAGATTGGTCCTCTTGTTCAGGAGTCTCCTTACATCAACAGTGATATTCTATAATTAGAGGGGAAAGTAATTATACACTGGGAAAGATTTCTATTTTAAGTTGTTCCGGTTATTCTTCATAAATCTCATCAGTGTACTGTTGTTCTCTTGGTATGACCGGAGCTGATAAAAAAAAAACTAATCTGACCAATGTTTTTTTACTGTAATTTCAGTTTTCAAGCCAACTGCATTGATTAATGAAATAGTTTTAGCTTAGTCCTTAGCTTAATGTCTGGATGTATATTAGAGGAGAGAGTGTCATTAAATTGTTTAGTGCTGCAATAAAGACATGTTTATCTAAAAACAGCAAAAACATTGGATAAATAACACATGGCTATCTTCCCACCAACAGCTTAAAACGTTGACAGCCGCTGTGTGGCTGATCTCCAATTTCCTGTTCGCATGCAGGTACATAGCAATCTGCCATCCAATGACGGCTCAGACAGTGTGCACAGTGTCCCGGGCCAGGCGGATAATTTCCGTGGTTTGGATCTGCACCTGTGTCTACTGCATGCTGTGGTTTTTCCTGGTGGACATTCAGGTTAGATAAATAAACTGCATTTTATATTACATTTGATCTGTTAACGGTTTAATTAATGGTTAAGACGGCCTCACAGCAAAAGAATTCTGAGTTTAAACCCAGTCTTCGTTCTCCTGGGTCTCCTACCATTGGTCCAAAGACATGCAGGTGTAGAGATGTATATCTATTTATAGATATATATATATATATATTCTCATACTTTTCTCTCATTTCTCAAACATTTGTAATGCCGAGTCTCGTTTTCATATGCAGGGGGAATGTGAAAAGCTTTTTAAGAGCCCTGTGCCCTGAGAGAAGCATCATGTGTTGATAATGTTATACATTATTTTGCCTCTTAGCCCACACATATCAGTCTGGTTTATAAGTGTCCTGTCATAACTGTGTGCAATTTAGGTCAGCCAGGATGGACATGTGCAGTGCGGCTACAAAGTGAAACGAGAGCTCTACCTGCCTATCTACCTCATCGACTTTTCCATTTTCTATGTAATACCGCTGCTCCTAGCCATTGTACTGTATGGCTTGATTGCACAGGTCCTCTACCTCAGGTACGGTAAAAAGGTTCAACTATAATCGTTTTTGTGCTGGGCAACAATTACAATTTGTTATTGCGCTTAATTACAATTAAATAATCACAAAGTAGTGCATTGGGCACTTTGATTGTGTAAATAATTAGTAAGAAATAAGAAATAGGAGGTTCAGGGGGGTTAACAGCAGTATTCCCTCACACAGTGATGAATAACTTTGGTTCTATCAACTCAGGTGAATGGAAGAGATTTAAAATGAGGAGTTCTGTATTTTTCTCCATTTCCTCCATAACTAACCTAAGTAATATATCATATGTTGGATTAGTTTATAAGGGCCCTGTACCAATTTCATGCATGTAACTCATCAGTTTATTCATTATAAAAGAGTTGTAGAATGTCTTCTTCTTTTAGGCTCCACTTGTTTTTGATGATCCATACAAGGGGGGTGGAAGGGGAAGTCATGATGTCTATAACGAGCCTTCAGAGAGCTAAAAATCTTGAAAGATTGATCACCGTTACTAACTGACACTGAAGGAAATACACTGTGTTCATGAGATGAAGTATAAAGTTCAGTTTTAATTTAAAGGTCTGCATTCAGAAACCTATACTAGGTAATCCTTATTGCAGGATTTCCAGGCCTACAGCGCACGTTAAATATATACACACACATCTTAATTTAATCAATTACCTAACTTAACCAACGAACACATACCTGCTTCATTTCAGCCGCCTGCCCAACCATTGTGACACCAGCGCCACGACGCTGCGTCGCAGCTGCAGGGAAGCCTCCGAAGCGCGGAAGGGTGGTCGACAGGCACGGCCAAAGAGCACACTCTCCTCCAGGAAACAGGTTTCTGCTTCATTCAACATTTACCCTCTATCCTATTAACCCCGTTTGCACTCTCCTGTTGTTGCATCTTGTCTTATTCATTAGGCAATTGCTCACATCTTTGGCTGTGTGTGAGATCTGCTAAAATATAGAAGCCGTGATTCCCTCTTTAGCATGGTGAGGATGTTCCTGCAACCCATTGCTTCGGAAAGGGGGCCTCTTACCAGTCCGCTGTCCTTGATGTTACAAGGCCCTGTAGGCAATCACGGTGGTCACAAAAAACATCTTCTCAAGGTTTTTGGTCTTGAAAATGTACTTTCATAAGCCACTCAGAAATGTGATGTCAACGTTTTTTTTAACCCATAACATTTTTTTAACCCATAAAAGACATTTAAAAGCAACAGTACGATTTAGTAATTTTTTTAAATGAAAATATTTTGCTGATAAATCGGAAACAACCAAAAGATTGATGCATGAATTTCTTGTATTTATTTCTACTCTATACAGGCAGGTTATGAACGTATCTCTGTAAAGGTTTATGTCTGTTGAAGGAGCAAGGTGTAAGATTTGAGTATACTTTTTTGTTTAAAACATTTAGAAAATAACAAACAATTAAAAGAGCGGAAAGAAGCATTAGATTTGACCTTATGCCGAATACGAAGTTCATTGTACATTTTGATTGAATAGACCCAGTTGAAGGTGGCCAGTGGTTACACATCATTATAGAGCTGCAACGATTAAGATAATCGACGACTTTGAGTATGAAAAATCGTCGCCGCAGATTTTTATGGTCAACGTCGTATATTATAAAAGGATTCAGAGTAAGCGACCTTTTTCATTCGGCATTGTAATGCACTACAGGAAGTGGTAGGAGCAGTATCGCTTCTATTGTCTTCATGCACCAAGGCGAAGAAGAACTTTATCAAGTTGAACGTGGGAGAGCCGAAAAGGTCTGGGAGTATTTCATCAGCCAACCAAACAAAAAGTACAACGCAGCATCTGCAGAACAGTGTTGGCGTTTCACAGCAGCAGTACGGCAAGGCAGGAACATGCTGGAGCCACCACGTCTTCTCCTGATGGGTAAGTTTTAGCTAACTAAAGTAACATTAGCCTTGTTAACTTATCGTAACGCTTACACTCACATGTTGGAAAACAGAACGTCTTGGGGAGGATGCTTGCTAACGCTATAAGTTATTTTAAATGCAATGTAGTAAATCGGTGAAATATCCCAGTGGCTCGTCTTTTTGTTTGTTCTTAATAGTTAACGTTAACTTCCTCTATTTAGCACTCTTGTGGAAGATTGTGGAAAAAATGTCCTATCATATTGACACAATTATGAGAGATCTACTCTAGCATAAGAAAAACGATGATATTATAGCGTGCAACGTGATAATTAAAGCTGTGTGTCTTTCTTTTTCACTTTTAGTACTAAGCAAAGGCGCGTGCACAAGTTTGTACTTCAGAGAGGCTTGTGCACCCCTCAGATGGAAGGGCTCTGGACAGAGAGCATCCTCAACATGCTCATCACTTGCACAGGCTTGATTGGTCATTTGGAGTTACTTTAAAAACTTTATTTGCACTTTATCTTTACTTTTAAATGCATATTTGCACTTTTTGTATTAACTTGTTACTGAAATACATTTGAATTTAAAAATCCAACACGTTGAGTCATCATTTTAAATTGCTATTGTAGGGGACTCCTCACGAATTCTCCATTTTATTAGTTTTTTTCCTGCCTGCCTACTTGTCAAGTAACTCTACTGTCATTCCAGATCCTGTCAACACGAGATCATCTTTCATTCTCTTCACCTGGTCCTTGTTGTATTTGTTTTTGTGTCTACTGTCATTTAATTGTCAAAGTACGGCACGTACATTTTTAGTAGCCGGCGCTGTTTGCGTCCATCTTTATTATTTTACTCTTACCTTAAACAGAAGTATTCAAGATACTACACCCCCCTTCCTTTGAAACAAAACATGGCTATAGCTGCCAGGTGGGTTATTAAACATTGTCAATTTAAACATTTCTGAACAATTATATAGGCTTCTATGTATGCCAAATCTACAAGAACTTTGTATTGCTGCAGGGAATATGAAGACAAATACCAGTTCTCAAGTATTAACGGTTTGATGCTAAACGGCATTTCAAGTATTTCAAACGCAAACATTTTTAATTTCTCATGAACACATACTTCAGTTCTTCTCCTGTTCACAAGTTCAATATGTCTTTGCTTCACTATACGGCCTGATCTAGTGGTAGTGCAGTCTGGTGGTTGTTGTGAACCTGTATGACCTGCAGGGTCTCGCTGTACTGCTTGATGCTCAGTTTCCTCAGGCTTCATCTGGTGGTTGTTTGGTGGAAGTACCTGGTCTGTGTCACTTTCACACGTCTGCAGGAGGTGACGGCAATTACCCCTGAGCATGTGACCTCCATCAGTGGGAATGTTGTAGGACCTCTGGGTACCTGCTGGCTCGATGACTTTGGCGGGTTCCCATGTCCCCGTGGGAAGCTGGAAACGTACTGTGGCTCCATCTGATACTGTCTTAGCATTCCTGTAGTAGTAGTATTTCTGTTGACACAGTTGCCTTCTGCTGAGAACTTCGCTGAGACTGACAAGTTCAGGCTGTAGTTGTTTTCCTGTGATTGGTAGGATTGAGCACAGACGCCTGCTCATTAGCAGCGACTTCAGTGCATCAACTGGTGTGTTCCTGTCAGTGCTGTAGTGGTAAAATTAGAGGTGGGTAAACTCTGAATTATGTGATCATACAGACCTCGACGCGATGCGAAGCAATGCAACACAAAGCGTCGCGACTCTGTAAGGCTGTTCTGGCTATATTGCATTATGTTATCAGTAAAATTCATATACAATCAATGACAATGAATAAATGTGTTGTTTGTAGTTTATTAAATTTAAGAAAACAGTAAAGAAAAGTATGTCAACACAACATAACAACACAATTGCAGATTAAGAACTATCTACATATGGAGTCTCCTTTTTACAGTAGTGCCCAGAGGGCCTCCTTGTCCTCCACGTCAGGTCCTGCCTTGCACAGAGGAGCCATGAACCCCAGAACACGTTCATGGCTCCTCTGTGCTTCTCCTCTCTCTATTGGACCTGGTGTTTCTCCTCTCCCTGTGCTCTCTGCATCATTGCCTGTCCTCTCACTGCCTGAACAAATATGTTAAATTTAAGAGTTAACCAGTTAAGCAGCCTGTCAATTACACTGACAACATAAGTTAAAGGAACACTCATGCTGGCGTCACCAGGCGTTTTTCTTTTACCGTGCACGACCAGCGAACACAGAGCGCGCGCGACTACTACCCCCCCCCCGTCGGTCGTTCCACCCGCAACGACTACCTACCCGCCCCCCCCCCCCCACCGTCGGACCTTCTCGACCGGTCCGCAAAATATTTTCTGACATGAAACCGGTCCGTGAGGTAAAAAAGCTTGGGGACCGCTGGGCTGATCCACAGCGTGTATGTGCCTCCTGGATCCTGATTGGTGTCGCGGCTGCAGCCGCAAGGCACTGATTGGATGCTCACAGACCGTAATACAGCGCAGATGAACATGATTCAAACTACGGCGTTTATATGTTCAACAATAGGAAACGTAGTCTTAGCTGTTTTAAAATTACACCAAGTTTATTTCGGATTATTCCAACGGAAGAATACCAGGCGCAGGGAACTTTGAGGTGCGTAAACGCCACTTATAGGTGCGTAAACGCTATTTATAGGTGCGTAAACGCTATTTCCAAATTCTAGAGGTGCGTAAACGGCGTTTACCGTCCACCACAGCCCTGGTTCCTGTATTCCAGTAAACTCAGGTACGGGTCCATCTGCTGTGTGTGTGCTTTGTCCATGAGGGCTTTGACGGTCTGAACAGTCTTTTCAGCCAAATCATTACTCTG
Organism: Gasterosteus aculeatus; assembly: GCF_964276395.1. NCBI lineage: Eukaryota > Metazoa > Chordata > Actinopteri > Perciformes > Gasterosteidae > Gasterosteus > Gasterosteus aculeatus. The sequence goes on along the minus strand of NC_135709.1, from coordinate 2,718,766 downwards.
TGGGTACTTGTGGTATGCTCAAATTCCCAAGCATGAGAAAAACCTGTGACCTCTTGTGAACTGTAACAATGTCCATTGGCACTGATTACTGTGTGGGGTATTACAAATCTGGCAAACATGGATTTCAGCTTTTTGACAGTTGGGGATGTGAGGCTGGTACCTCAAAGTACCTGCTATAATAGTCAGTACTGTGCCAGGTGAACAAATCTGTGGCTACTGTTTGCCAATGTAGCCAGTGAGGAAATGTCCCTCATGTGATACCATAGGTTTAAGCCCCTCCCACTTCCTGGTTCACCAATTAGTATGGGTACAAAGGCTCCATTTTTACGACACTACAGGAGCGCGCTGTCTTCCTGTGTTGGAGTCTGGTTTTGACAACCTGTTTTGAGCTGGTACGTAGTTTTTATCCGTGTTACCTGAGGTTTTTTAGGTGGTGAAATCTCTGGAGCCAGGGGGTGCAGTGTACGTTGTTGCCCCACATAAGACATCCAACAGAGGTACGATATGTTAACTGTGCCATGTTAAAACCTGTACCTGTTTTGAATTGTGACCCTACCTCTATAGATGCTCCATACCCCACTGCAACAAACCCTATCATCGAGGAGCATGACCTGTGGGCAATGGTTGGGCCTGCAGCTAGCCCAAAGAACTCCCGGCCTAGTAGAGGACAGACCCCACGTCTGGGAGCCCAGCACCCCACGGGATCAGGTGCAACTTTGCAGGAGCCACTGGCAGGCCCTAGTTCCTCTCCGACCACTGTTCCTGAGGGGGTAAAAAAGTCTACCCGTGAGACAGCTGGCCAACATTCAAACCCATATAATTTGCGAGGGTAAGGAGCAGTGCGCACAGGGCTACAACCCAGATACTAGGCGGTAGTACCACCACAGGATATTTTAGACCCTGGTAGTAGTAAATTGTCAGGTTGCCAATAAAAAAAAACGCGGGGTAGATGTAGCCAGTGAGGAAATGTCCCTCATGTGATACCATAGCTTTAAGCCCCTCCCACTTCCTGGTTCACCAATTAGTATGGGTATAAAGGCTCCATTTTACAACACTACAGGAGCATGCTGTCTTCCCGTGTCGGAGTATGGTTTTGACCAGGTGTAATGATTCATTTTAACAACGATTTGAATCGCGATTCATGGTTTTCGATTCATGGACGATCTGGGTTAGTGACTTGAAATCGATTCAGTAACTTTACTGGACAGTGCAGGCAAAGTTTCTGAGATCCCTGTTTCTTGTTAAGAAATCAGGTTTAAATTAATTATGGATATTCTAAACAAGCAAACAACAATTAATGGCAAATGTATTAACATTTTTATTTGAATCAAGTGCCATTTTCAACCACATTGTAGGGTCGCATGTCTTTACAGATAAACTTGGCAATTGTTACTGTGATGTTGAGTTTGGTGCTGGCGAGGCTTGAGGTGTCTGCAGAGCTGGAGTTACCTCCTGCAGCAGCAGCAACGCTGCAGCTGGTAACTCTGCTAGAGGTCCTGACTGTCGGCGTTGTTTAATCCCACGGCGCCTTAGTAGATGGCCGGAAAGATTCGTCGTTTTTTTAATTTGGCTTCTACATATTCTACAAACAGCGACCGACTTATTTAGAACACCTCCGTGTTTGCAAAAGCCAAAATGTTTCCACGCGCTGGATCGATAAGTTAGGTTTGTAAATGTCTCTCTCGCAGTCGTCTCCTCCACGCTGTGTTTTGTTGTTTAGAGTTTCGCGCGGCTGCCGCTGCGTACTGATGACGGCAGACTGAATCGAGTAACGTTTAACGTGTCTAAAGTGCTAAAAAACAAACAAACGCACATCCATACCGTTTTTGTACTTAAATCCAATATGCAGTTTCAGAGTATCGATACAATCTATTATGTACCATTTCAATCGATATATGTCGTCCGGAATGCCGATTTGCGGAGCACAGATCGATTCAGTTGCATCGCAGGAATATAAATCTATTCAGTGAATGAATCGTTACACCCCTAGTTTTGACAACCCGTCTTGAGCTGGTACGTAGTTTTTACCAGTGTTTTAGAAAGAATCATTTTTCCATTCGTGACACTCTGGTTTGTGCCAGAGACCGTACCTCAAGAAGGCCCAAACCAGGTGGGAGCCGGTCCAGGTGGAGAGAATGCAGCCCAGGCCGTGAAGCACTGCTGTTTTGCTTGGTTTTGGTTTGTTTCTCATTTGTTTCATTTTGTTCAGTTAGATTACATTGTGGTAGTTTTTCTGTGTCTTGAACAAATTATGATTTGTCCCCCAGAAAGGTAATTTATACACTTTATTTGTTTCTGTTTAGGAGTGCGTGGGGCTGGCATCAGCGTGGCTACCTGGATGGTGGTAGGGCTGGTTGGACTGGACCTCTCACTTTCTCTTTTTCTTGCCTGTTTTAGATTTAACTTGTTTTGCGTGAGTGTGGATGCGGCACTGGAGGGAGTGAGGGCCTTGTCCTAGAGCCTGTCCCCCCTCTTTTCCCCTTCTCAGCCCGCTGCAGCCTACGGCCCCAATAGAATCGCATTTGTTTATTAAAACCTTTCTTTTTTTTGTTCTTTGACAACATTCCCAGAGCTGATGGGAATTATTGAAATAATTTGTTTCGTACCTTTTTGATATTTTAAGAAACTAAAATAAATATTGTACTCTGAGGGAATCTTTTTGCTTTGGTCTGTTTACACTGCTCATCTGTGGGTCCGTGGTGGATTAATAAATATCCCTACGGGACGATAACCTCCCCTCCGTACCTACCGGTGGTTACACCAAGAATAAACTGGCAAATCACTGTCTAAATTCGAGCAAATCAGGTTCATGCGCACGCGTAAATCAAACATCTACAAGGAAAAGTTAGTCTCACAATGTCAGTCTCGCGGGAGCAAATGTGCATCTTGCACAAGATAGTTGCTCGCTCGCGGAACGTGAACTTTCTTGCTCACAAGGCTAATCTCTGCTCGTGCTCGAAGGTGTTTTCTGCTTGCTGTTTTGACAGTAAGGGGACAGAGCCAGGTACCATGGTATCTACATCTAATTGGTTACAAACCCAGTCTTTGGATTGGCTGGAGTTATGCATTCACAGAATGTCTTTATTCCTCTCCCTGGTTCTCTCCAGCATGGCGCGCAGGTTGGCATCGTGCTCATCTTTTGTACAGCTATATACCAAAATGTCATCCACGATGGCTGGGACACCGTGAAGTCCCTCGAAGGCCTCATTGAATCAGCTCTGCAACTCCTGTGCAGAAACGTCTGCCGTAGATGGTGTTGAAGGTGGTCAGCATGGATGATGAGTTTCATCGTCCAGTATATAGTTTTTATATATATATATATATATATATATATATATATAGTTAAGTGAAATTATGTGTATATAACCATTAATTGGTTTAATTTCAAGCCTGGTATGACAGTTTTTTGATTCCACCCGACAAACCGTAAGCAAGCCTCACTCTCAAGATCCATTTTACGCTCTACCCATTTTGGCTAAGGAAGCTGTCGATCACTTCCGAGTGGGTTCCAAAAAAGTGGTTGAAACACCCCAATTGGCCTACCAGAGCCAGACCTAGAAAACGTCCCCATTTTGACTGAATCGGTTTCTGGGCTGTGACGTCTTCAGAAAAAGGAAAGGAATCAATTCATCCTCAACCATTAAGTTAAATTCATGGGTTAGGTTGCGAGGTCTGTCAACTAGCATGGGACCCCAAAGTTACTGCAACGTGATTAACTCTTGGGGGTCCCGGACTTAGGCTGGGGAGCCATCCTGCCTAACCTACTCCTGAGAGCGGGAGAGGAAATTAGCCACAGCCATCTGTGCCCCCGTCCTATGGACCACCTTGAAATTAAAAGACTAATGCCAGATACCACCTGGTGATCCGGGCGTTGGTAACTTTCATGCGGTGGAGCCATTGGAGCGGGCGTGGTCCGAACACAGGGTGAATGAGCGTCCTAGGAGGTACAAGCGCAGGGAATCGATAGGCCACCGGATGGCTAGGCACTCCTTCTCCACCGGGCTGTACCTGGCCTCCCTCGGACAGCTTCCGGCTGATGTACAACACGGTGCGGTCAACCCCCCCACCTCGCTGGGCCGGCTCGCTGGTGAGACTCCGCAAGCGTGGTTCTCGCACTCCACTGCTAGGCATCTTTCTCTCCAACGTGCGCTCACTGTGCAACAAACTGGACGAAATTCAGCTGCTGGTGAGCTGACTTCTCTACGTCCTCCGTTTTGTGCTTCACGGAGACGTGGCTCTGCGGATCGATACCGGACTCCGTGCTCCAGCTGGCGGGCTTCCAGCTGCTCCGAGCGGACCGCGACACGGAGCTCTCCGGCAAGACAAAGGGTGGAGGAATCTGCTTTTACTTTACAACAGCTAGTGCAATGACGTAACGGTGATCCTAAAACACTGTTCTCCTGATCTGGAAACTTTCTTCAACTGCAAACCATTTTATTCCCCCCGTGAGTTCGCTTCATTCATCCTGGTCGGTGTTTACATGCCGCCGGCGGGCAACGTGCACGAGGCACAGCGGACACTCGCTGACCAGATACGACATGTGGAGCGGACCAACCCGGACTCCCCAAATGCCCCACCAGAGAGGAGAACACGCTGGATCACTGTTACACCACAGTAAGCAGGGCTTATCACGCCATCCCTCGTGCTGCACTGGGACACTGACCACGTCATGGTCCATCTGATTCCTGCATACAGGCAGAAACTAAAGCTCTGCAAACCTGTGGTGAGGGAATTCAAGAAGTGGACCAGTGAGGCGCTGAAGGATCTCCGGGCGTGCTTTGACTGCACAGACTGGGATGTTTTCAGGACTGCTACTGACAGTCTGGATGAGTTCACAGAGGCTGTAACTTCCTACATCGGCTTCTGTGAGGACAGCTGCGTACCATCATGCACCAGGGTGAGTTACAACAATGACAAACCCTGGTTCACAGCGGAACTCAGAACACTACGTCTGCAGAAGGATCAGGCATTTAGGAATGGGGACAAAGACTTGTACGCAGAGTCAAAAGTTTAGCAAGGCGGTGAGAGATGCTAAACGACTGTACTCTGAGAAACTCCCAACAGTTCTCAGCAAGTGACTCTGCTTCGGTTTGGAGAGGCGTCAAACACCTCACAAACTACAAGTCAACCCCCCCCCCACTCCATGAATGAACTCCGCCTGGAAGACGAGCTGAATGAGTTCTACTGCAGATTCGAAAGACAATGTCCTGATCCCATCCCCCACAGCTCCACCAACCTGCCCCAGTCCCACTCCCCTCCCTCCCCCAGCCCATCAGGGGTTTACGCCTCTTCATCTATATCACCTTCCCCTCCCCCACCAGCAACGACCCTCTCTATTCTGGAGAGAGACGTTAACCGGCTCTTTAAAAGACAAAATCCCCGTAAGGCAGCCGGTCCGGACTCAGTCTCCCCTCACACCCTGAAGCATTGTGCTGACCAGCTGTCTCCGGTGTTCACTGACATCTTCAACACCTCCCTGGAGACATGCCACGTACCAGCCTGCTTCAAGGCCTCCACCATCATCCCTGTTCCCAAGAAGCCCAGGATCACAGTACTCAATGACTACAGGCCCGTCCCCCTGACCTCTGTAGTCATGAAGTCTTTTGAACGGCTAGTCCTGACCCACCTGAAGTCCTTCACCGACCCCCTCCTGGACCACCTGCAGTTCGCCAACAGGTCTTTGGACGATGCTGTCAACATGGCCCTCCACTACATCCTCCAGCATCTGGACTCCCCAGGAACCTACGCCAGGATCCTGTTTGTGGACTTCAGCTCTTCCTTCAACACCATCATCCCGTCTCTGCTGCAGGCAAAACTCTCCCAGCTGCACGTGCCCGACTCCACCTGCAAGTGGATCACAGACTTCCTGTCTGACAGGAAGCAGCTCGATAGTGCACTCTATTTTTAATATTTTTTTAACTTTTTAAATATTTGTAACTTTAGCTGTATTCTCTTATTTCATACTAGCCCATAGCCTTATTCTACTAACCCATTGCATTAGCATTTCATTTTATTTTATTACTTGTGCACTGCTGTCTTGTTGTCCATTGTCTGTTTTGTGTCTACTGTCACGCACCAACCGCCAAGACAAATTCCTTGTATGTTTGACATATTTTGGCAATAAATGTTTCCTGAATCCTGATTCCTCCTGGGACAAAATGGCCCAGGTCCAGCACCCCCCACGGTGTCCTGCCAAACCAGTTTCAAGGGAGAAAACCCTGTGGAACCCTGGGGAACCTCCCGCACTGCAAACAGAGGATGAAGCCATTTATCCCAATTACATTCATCTTCGCTAATACATTTACAGATCATGGACTTCAGAGTTTTTTTTCATACCCTGCACCAGACTATCGGTCTGCGTGTGGTACACACTAGTCCGAATGGACTTAACTCCCAGTAACCCGGGAAAGCGACGCAAGCCTAGAAAAATAGGTCGAAGCACGCAAGGTGGTGTGAAAAGGTATGCAAGGGACACGCAAGGGGCTCTTGCGTCTGCGTTTCCTTGCGTCGCTCTGAAAACGCAGAAGCATAAACTAGGCTTAAAGGACAGACTGCAGCACAAGGAAAAGCACGGCAAGGAGGAGAGAGGACCAGGAGAAGTGGAAACATGCATGCGGAGGACATGGGGACGACAAGAGGTGGTGTCAAAGGTGGTTGAAAAAACCTTTGAGAGAACGAGTGGCTTAACCAGAAGAACCAGCTGGACCCTGACTTCCCTCCTGGTGGCTGGCTTTTGTTCATTTAGTAAATTATGGTCTATTTAGAGTCAAATAGACCATAAAACAAGGTATGCTTTAGGGCGGGCTTACTGTGATTGACAGGTCGCTGCCGCTACCTGAGACAACAAAGAGCTTGGGGAGCTTTGTTTATGACCAGATTGTATAGGGTGCCATAATTACATTTTTTTAAACCAGTCTTAACAGGCTTTATTTAAACAATATGTCCTATAATATATGTTTGATAGGGTTTTAATGGGCTGTGTCTCTCTTTCTCCCCAACAGGTAACAAATATGCTGGCAGTAGTGGTCATCCTATTTGCTCTACTGTGGATGCCTTACCGGACTTTAGTTTTGATCAACTCTTTTGTGTCCACGCCCTATCTGGATGCCTGGTTCCTCCTGTTTTGTCGGACGTGCATCTATGCCAACAGTGCTATAAACCCTGTGATATACAATGCCATGTCTCAGAAGTTTCGCTCAGCATTTCGCGGGCTTTATTGCTGCCAACATTTAGAAGGAAATCAGAGGGAACTGTCAATGATCCGGATGGGCGTCGGCAGTATTCGTGACCCCCCAGCTCAAGGCAATAGCAATAGAACAAATGAAAATGCAAGGAGAGAGCCATTCAATGCTGCCACTCACATGACTACAAACCAGAATAGAGGTGGTCATAATGAGATAGCAACAACCAATGGCAAGAAAAACTGGCCTTTATAAAACTTTGATTAAGAAGAAAGTTTCAGTTTCAAACAAGCATTTATCTCGGCAAATTTCAATTTATGTTTCCACGGGCCATAAGAGCCCTTTTATATGGCACATTGCATAAAGACGGCTGTGCCTTGAACTCCTTATTTTTGGTAATCCTGTCAGTAGTTCTTATTAGACAAAGCTGCAAATTTTCCCTTTGATTATGGATACTTGCTCTTTGTTAACATTTTCGGTGAAATCTAAATCTTTGAATGGGACATGCTATGACTTATTGGAGGGTTAGTCTTCCTTTGCAAGTGTATTTTTTAGTTTTTTTTTAAGCATTACCCTGATATTTGACTTTAAAATATAAAATACTGATCCATCGATTAAATGTGTTGATAAAAGTACAATAAATTAGCAGTGTTATCATGATCATCAACATCATTAAAAAAACGCTTGAATAACTGCTTTCGTTTCCTACAAAACTGCATGATAGTAACGTGATGATAAAATCTAAGTAGAATTGTTGTGTCTTGATGACACGGTCTTGTCTCGTGAAAACTGTACCGCATACTCAGAAAAAATGTAGATTGTTATTATAAAGGATAATTGTGTATGAAATGTCGGATTGCAGCTTTGTAAATATTACTTGAACCCGTAAAGTATGTGTGTGTAATTCTGTGATTATTTAGCCCTGAACTTCTGGTTTGTTGCATTTTAGATTATCTGTAAGCATGAATTATTTGTTGATGTGTTTTTTTTTGATGATGTTTTGGTTGATGTTTTCATAAATATGTAATAAACTCTGATGATTAGCTTTGATTGCATTTGCATTGCAATGTCTTTCCTTCTGGATTTTGGCAAAAGTCAATAAAACACATTTGGTAAAGTGTCCCAATCACAACTCTTTTGGACTGTTTTAGTTAGACATACACATTTTCTTAAAGTTGTGTAATTTAACTTTCAGAACTGAAAGTTATGGTCATAACTAACTACATTTAGCTGCAAACTCAAAAGGGCGAGAAAGGTGAGTCAACCGTGGGGTATGCCCCCCAGAACTTGAGACGATTTAGTGTAATCCAAAAAGTGAGCCTTTGTAGAATAATCTATCATACATTCGGCTGGTTCCGGCTTGATTTTCAAGCAAACTTCAACTTCAACCTAAAAAGACCCAACCACCAACAGATTTTTTTCTTCCAACGAGGAAAACTTTGTTAATGAAAGTAACTCCACCACTAGTATGTACAATTTGCGCAGAATGAATTGCTTGCTTTTTTATGCACTGTAAAGATGTAATAAATATGTAATGCCATTTTGGAAAATGGTATCTTCCTTTTTGGAGGATATCTTGAACTATGCAATCTCATACCGCCCAATTGTATTATTCTTAAATGACCCGGCCCTACTAAAACTAGCACTGCAGCAAAAGCGTATCTTATTAATCCCCGACATACGACAAAACACCAATAGTCACCTACTTATCTGGATAGAACATGGAACTCCAGAATGCATGGAGCCAAAGGGAGGACTATCTTATAATGGAATAGAGCAATTGTTCTTAACCTCAGAGAACCGCAGAGGTTGATGAGTCACTCTCAGGGGTTCGACAGGGGTCAAGACACACACTGTATAGCCCGGTTCACACCAGCAATGTTGGGCCATTTCTGGCGGCCGTCAAAATATTGGCTGCCAACAATTTGGCAACAAACAATTTCGCCGTGTTAGATTACACATATTTAGTTGCTTACTAAAAATGAATTCAGCACACTCGTATTACTCCTGACGTCATGCTCTCGACGGATACTTCCCCACCAAAGAGTCATATCCGCTGAGACAGTCGGTCACGTTTAGTGTTGAAAAAAATAGTTTTCCTATAAAGAGATGGGAGGGGATGCGTAAATTGCGCCTAATTACGTAATACGCAGCTTGTACAGAAACCGCCCATGCAAGCGCGCCTCCGTTTTGCGGTGTAAATTCCGTTACATAGGACATTTCCCGTTACAGATTCAATTGTGCGTGCTCGTAATGTACAGTATCTTGGGCGGAGAAAGGCGCTGGATACCTGATGAAGTGAAGGTTTTGTAAATACGACGTAAACTAAAAGTATCACATCGCTTGTGATGGTGGCTGGAAGCATAGTCCAGTGTTTGAACTTAAACATCATCAATTAAGAGACTTGATATAGGTGATTAGTCCCTTTTGGTGCCCGGTATTGAATTATTTTGTGATATTTCTTGGTGATTTTTAATAATTATAATGATGTCAATAATAGTTTTACACCAGCTATTAACCAGACAGGCCAACACGGATCACTAGTTCAGCTTCTTCACTTGCTTTCACAAAGGTTTCCGTGGACCATAGTTACATCTGAACCATATTCCTACTTTTTCCTTAGCCTACTCCTTCCTTCTCTGGCTGCCCTGGTCCTGCTGCTAGTATCATTATTATTAGTCACATTATAACTGTCACCGTAGACACACTTTACTAATTGGCTTCATTCCTGGAGTCTATTTGCTTTCTCTCCTCACAGGTTATTGTGTGTGGTGGTTATATCTGATGGTGGTTATATCTGGACGGTGCTTGTTGCTGCTGTGGTCCTCCCTGGCATTATTTTTAGTAGTCACATTATCATTAATGACCACATTACTACTTTTGTTATGATTGTTAGTCTATTACATCCACTGCAGTTATCATTGGTATTAATTTGAAATCATTACTTGTCTTACTGTTGAGGTTTCTTCCTTTTTTCTCCCCGTTGAAAAAGGTTAACCTTGGATGGTACACACTTTGTTACCAGGTAACAGAGCAACAACACATGCTTTTGTATTTCCGTTGGTTGGAAACAAAACTTGGTGGAAGCAAGCTGGGCCAATGTCTATTAAAACAGTATGGAGGGCAGCAGTAGCGACGTCTGGGTGTTTCTACAATCCAGCCATATGGATATCCTACTGGTTAACTGCAAGAAAACTGTCAGGGATGCGTGGGGAGGCAGGACTCAAACGCAGACTTTTAATGAAAAACGACTTTAATAGTCAAAAAGGCCATAAAGAAAAGGCCAACGGGCAAAAACACACACAGGAACCAGGGGGGAAAAAGGCAGGCAGGAACGAGGAACATCCAGACCACAGACGGGGAACATCCGGGACAAAAGACAATGACGCGACAAGTGACAAGAGACACATACTGCTTAAATACACAAGGGAGGTGCAGGTGATTGGACACAGGTGGAAACAATCAGACCATCACAGGGGACGACAGGACAAGGCAGGAAGTGAAGTTACCCGGGGACGAGAGTGGCAGAAAACTACAAAATAAGACAGGAAGTGAACCACACCGTGACAAAAACAAAGGTTACAATATTGTAACCCTATTTCTACAAGCGTACACCGAGCCCCTCTTCTGGACCCGCTTTCTTAGTTACTGAAAACTAATCCTTTAACATCGGAACCTAGCCAAACAAATAATAACTGTCTCCCATTGCCTCTATGTGTAGAACTCCCATGGCTTCTTTTTTCATTCTTCAATCTTTGGAAACTGACTGACTGAATTCATCTTTTGGTACCAAAAAAATACAATAACACACTCTTGCAATATTTCAAATAAGCAAAAAAACTAAACAATGCTTTCAAAATGAACAAATCCATTTTGGTGGGGCTGTAGCGGATTGATCCTCGCCTCCTCAGTTTATGTCGATGTGGCAAGACGCCCCAAGTTTCCCCCTACTGTCCAAGGATGTTGTGTGAATTAATAGTTAGTGATGTTTGGCAAAGTTGCCCCTGTGTGGTTTAACGGGAGAATGACATGTAGTGTAAGAAGACAAAAGGTGCTATACAAATCTATTCAGCATTTTTGGAATCTAATTACGTTCTGTTTAACGTCACTGGTAGTTTATTGGTATCTGTATTATTATACAGCATCTCAGTGCTGTAAAGCATTCCAGGTAATGTACAGTTGGGGAAAATGGAAGGATGAGATGCTTACATTCTCAGGAATGGTCTGGAGCTATGTTTATATAGACATCTCATGTCAGGGCCTTCATTTAAGTCACATAAGACTCATAAAGGGTTTAATGCCAACCAAAACTGTGCCGGATCACAAGGTACACAGTAACTGAATACAACAGAGAGACATTCATTTACATCCCATATTTGAAGGATAAACCCACGGTGAGAAAGCCATGATGAAAACATGCAGCAGTTTATCTTTGTTGTTTTGCCATTGATTGGAGCATCCTTGAGCTCTGAATGGGCACATTTTTCTCATGCAGATAGAAAGCTGATGATTCACTCTGCCTTTATTGAAGTCAAGCAGAAACCGTGAACTGAGAACTTTCTTATGACTGATTACAAACAAGCAACAGTGAATCAAGGACCTAGAAAGGTCATGGACTCCCGTTCAAGTTTATGAAGAGAGCTGTGCATCGGTGTCTACGCAAAAATGAAAGATCGAAGCCAATAGAAAGAAGTGCAGTCACATCATCCATCAGTGTCTCAGAACTTTTTTTTATTTCCCATGCATAGTTTGGACAAGAATGGAATGGAACTGAAATAGAAATATGGAAATAAAAGCTTTGACATTCATTTTGATTTTCTCTATCATGGACATCATATGAATTATTAACAAAACATGTTTACAACTATAGGAAAGAAGGTTTTTAGGCCAAGGATGAACTCTTTCAGGAAGTCCTTCAAGGTGACGCACTTTGGACAGGGAAAAGTTCTGTATAAGATAAATACAATACAAAAAGTCCCTAAACTAAAACATTCAGCACATTTTTCTACAACACAGTGCAATTAAAAAGGGGTTAAGTTCAAATGATGATTTTCCAGCACCCAGTTATTCAATTTGTGGTAAGTTGACCTTTCTCTGTGACTTTCTTCTTCTTCTCTCTTTCAATTTGGACTGATGAAGACAGACCAGCACAATTGTAAACACTTGGGCCCTAGTTGGGCCTGGAACAGTTCAGCTTCAAACCACCACAGAGAACAGTTGCATAATAAACCAGGAATTCTGAATTCTGTTTTAGAAAATCACACACACACGTGTCAACGAAGGGACAATGGTGCGATCATCAAGAATTAATGAGGAGCTCACATCGCAACATTAACCACAACTTTCAGCTTTGATAAAATGCAAATGTTCACAGCCTGTTCTGTTGTCCCTAATCAGTAATCGAAAAAGACGTACAACAATATTTCCTCTCAACCACTGACAAGAGAAACACTTTTGATTGGGAGCAGGCTGACCACTGAAAAGACGGGTCAATGGCCGCCAACACAAGCTGTGAGAGAAGGTTTACAGTTTGACTGATGTTAGTATTTTAGCAAGAAAGTCTAACAGCTGCTTTGTGTGAACCCTTGCTGGCCAGGAAAACGCTAACCCATAATAATATCTTCCATACTCTGTATTTCTAGCATACGGTCCAATTGTGTCTTAGAGGCTGTTGTTAATTAAATCCTGGGGATTTTATACTTTATAAATTTGGGGTGAAAAAAGACAAACGACAAACCCAGAATCTGGATGCAATCAAATTAAAAATGAAGTCTGGCCCTCAAAGAAAATAAAGACGACCCTTAGAAGTATGCATCAATATTTCAAGAAATAAAAAGCATTTCACAGTTCTAACTAATACTGTATTGCAGCTGCCGCAGCAGCAAGGGTGCATGGCAAGTAAGTGTGCATGTGTGAGAGAGCAATAGAGTGAGAGAGGACAAGGACTTGCTCACACACACACTCATCGGCCACAATGAGTGTCTATTAAATAGGTGCTTACTCTACTGTGTGAGGCCTTGTAATACAATGTGACTATTCCCTGCTATGCCTTCATTCCCGGAAAGAAACACAATCATTTATAAGACACATAACATCTTTTGAGATGTGTATTAGGCGACCAAGCGTTTCATTTTATTTTTGAGTATTCTTTAGTATGATATGACAGTCCAACAAAAGCCGTCTCCGTCATGGTCATAGTTTTCATGGTATGTTGACTGGTAACTCAAGATAACATTTTGATTAAAAATTTGTATTTTATACACCCTAAAATTTGTGGCTACATCATAGTGCTCCATTCAACTTTATCTCTTCTTCTGTGTGATCTGTGGGTAAGGAAGCTGTTCTGATCTAATCATGTTGCTCATCAAGAGGGGCTAAAAATAAACAGCGCTGGTTTTGACCTCGCCATCAATTAAAGACTGCATAAACAAAATACAAAATGCTAACGTGATAACAAGGCCCTGTGTGATCCAAGTGATTACTTTGAGAAGATATTACATATCTACACATCAACACACCCAGATCCAAACAGTTCCTTCCAACAGTATGAAAAATATACAAATAAAAAATACAAGAACTCTCGGACAATATGTAGGTAGTTTTCTGTTGACATGAAATTAGTAAGGACTAAAAGATAAATATATCACATTTTTTTCCTCCCTTGGACTTTAAGGAGAAAATACCAACATGTTTGTCTATGAAAGAAACAGAATTGTCCATTTTGAAATATTATCCTTCAGTAATTAGTAACATTGGGACACCACATATTTGTGTTTCAGCTAAATTGCTTTAGCTAGTTTAGTGAGCAAAAGAGCCAGTGTTGAAACCAAAAGCATTATATAATTATTTTTTTCAGACATCATACACTATGCACAGATATTAAAAACATTAACAATGACCAAGTCTTTTCCAAACAGGAAAAACGATTCCTCTGTTTAGGTCTGAAACATTAAGAGCTCAGGAAAAGCTTGACGATTCAGCGCATTTTTACTGGATTATCATGAGTCACAAATGCCTCCATCGGTCAGAATCTAATTACAGAGACTGTATTTAACGTCCAATAATGCAACATAATGTGAGGCCTGGAAATGGCAGATGTCGAATTAGTAACTTGGGGCGAAGACGGAGAGTGATTTAGGGGACCAGGGCACACAAGTGTGTGTTTAGGTAGCATCAGCTCTTCGTGGGCCACAAACTTTGACCCATCGCAAGAGAATATCAGTTATTATGTTAGTTACACCACCTGTAAATTCTGCTCTTGAGCAGTTGGACATCAGGCCCTGCCAGGTGAGTAACAGTCATTTATCGTCATTCATGGTCAAGCCATTTTGCCCCCCTTGTGGGACAACTGGCAGAGGAGGGGGGGGGGGCAACTGAGTTTCCTGGAACTTAGTGAAGAAAAGCCGCCACTCAAAAAGACAAAGGAAGGGGAGGAAAAAGAATACTGTGCTCACTTGACATGTTCGGCGCTGTGGGAGGAGCAGTAGTATTTTTTGTGAGCTATGAATGTGGAGAGACTGCTGAACTTGATGTTGCAAAGCCGACAGAAGCGGGAATTACCGTTAAGGACCGGGGAGATCACTGTGGATTTGGTGCCGGGGGCAGGCGGGGCTGTGGCGATGGGATGGGAGGTCACAGTCGGGACGGCGTTGTCTGGAGACAACCCCACAGTCCCCCTCAGGACCTCAGGCACAGGTGACAAAGTCAGAGAAGGAGCCCTTGGGGGAGACGGAGGCAGAGGTGAGCCAGCCAAAGGTGATCCACCCCCAGCTGAAGGGCTGCCGTTTACCAGCGGGGAGACCGGAGAAGTTGTACTGCTCCTCGCCTGCCCATTAATGCTGTCTCTGTGAACTCGAGAGACCAATCTAGAATGGCTCATTGGGGTGGTGGAGGTGGTTGCCGCAGTTCCATCCCTGGGACTAAGGCTGGGGCTGCGGCTGACTACACTGCCTGGCTGAGTTGGCTGAACGGTTACAACAAGGCCGTGGGTGGTCTTGAAGTGCTCCATCAAGTCACAGGTGATGAGCCTGTTTGGGCAGTATGGGCACACCGCCTGAGAGGATCTGGCGCCTGCGCCTTTGGCGCCAGCCCCCGGGGTGGCTGCAAGTGTGTTGGTTGCAAGTGTGTTGGGAGATGTGGCATCGGAGGAAGGTAAGGCAGAGGGGTGAGGACTGGAGGATTGAGCCTGGGACACCCACTCAGCAGGCAGAGCTTTAGCCTCCACGGGGTGCAGGTGATCCGTGCGCTCCTGCGCAGGTCTGCTTTTGGGAGAGGTAGAGGCAGAACTCTTGAGCCTGTGAAGCTGCTCCAAGGTATGGGGCTGGAGGGTGGTAGCGGGGCAATAGTAGGTTTTATGGGCCAGGTAGTTCTCAATGCTGTTGAAGCTGATACTGCAAGCAGTGCACTTGTGGTAGTCTGTAAGAGGCAGGGCAGGGAGAATACTGCTGCTGCTGCTATGGCGTGGGACCACTCTCAGGCGGGGCCTCTTGCTGAGGTCAATCGGGCCATCTCCTTCTGGGCTAGAGCTGTCTTCCTCGCTGGGAGAAACCTCTTGCTTCACTGCCAGGCCCAGGACGGAGGGAGATGGTGCAGAAGCAGCCACAGCAGCGGCGGCGGCAGCGGCAGCGTTGGCTAAGGCTTCAGTTCTGGCCATATGAATCTCATACATCTTCTTCCTCTTGCGTTTGCGGATGGGCTGGGGAAGGAAGGCTGCTGGTGTGGTTGCCTTGGCCATGTGTACGGCTCGGTGGTTGGATGGGTCATGGCGTGAAGCGCAGTAGAAGCGTTTGTGTACAGTGTAGTTTTCGTGACGACTAAAGCGGATGTTGCAGGCCTGGCAGAAGGTTCTATTTGGATCGTCTTCTTGGTCCTCCGCAGAACCACTAGCAGGACTCTGGCTGCCTTCGCTTGCTCTTCCTCCTCCTACACCCCCTCCTCCCACACTTCCACCTCCACCTTCCCCTTCAGAAGAGGAAGATATTCCCTCTCTAGAGGTTTCTGTCTTTATTTCCACCACCCTCTTGGGTTCTGTTGCTCCACTCTCTGCTGGAGGGTCAGACTCAGTAGGAGAAGCAGAGGCTGCTCTACTTGCTGCTCCACCTTGAGGAGATGTGGGGGAGCCACGTGGCATTGTGGCAGGGGCTGCATCTCTTGTCGATCCAGGACCTGAAGCGGAGGTTGCACCTTCTCCGTGGTGCCTACTGGAGCAGTACAGCCTCTTATGTGCATAAAAGTTGTTGATGTTGTTGAATGTGATGTCACACTCAAAGCAGGTGGCTCCTTTATGAGGGGGAGTGGCTGCGGCTGTAGGTGCAGTCTGTCCAGAGGGAAAGAAGGCCGCTGGATTGTTCTGAGGAACTGCCTGGCCCTGTTTCAGTCGGCTGTGCATCTCGGACATTTTAGCCAGTATCTCCGAGGCCTGGGGCATAATGGCTGCCTCGGGATTAAACATGTACTGAGGCAAGAACATTGCTCCACCAGGGAGAACTGACCCTGTGCCTCCCTCATGCGCAGGGCTAGAACCAGGGGTGGGACTGGTTGGCTCTGCCTTTACACTTGCCGTGGCTGGACTCTTCGGAGAAGTTGATGTTGCACAGGAAGATGTGGCGATTCTCTTCTCGTTTGTCTTGATTGTTATTTCTTGATGTGCCTCCTCTCCACTTAGCTCATCTTTCTCTCCACCCTCCATAATCTCCATTTGCTGCTCTTCTGCGTCTGAGTCTGAATGAGGCTCCTCTTTGATCTTTAAGTCAGTAGTTTGTGCATTCTGAGGACTGGAGTCTCGAGGCGGGGCTGAGCCGCCATTTGCACCACGGCTGGATGAGTCCGGGCTCGGGACACAGCCAAGGGGCTCCCTCTCATGGGGAGACAGCTGAGGGTGGTCAACTGATGATGGGGTTCTTTGCCGGGGATTGGGGCTCCTTTCAGTTGGGACCCTGACCTCTAGGTGGGTTCGCACATGCTGCTGAAGCTGTGCAGGGGAGTCAGAGTTGTGGCCACACACTTGACACTTCAAAACTACACCAGAGTCTCCTGGACTGAGACCTGAAGGAGAGAGTCAAGAGGTAGGGGTGACGATACCAGTAGCTTACACTTGAAAACATTTGAAATGTCAAGATTTTCAAAAAATGTGACTGGTCTGAATGCAAGTTTATCCACAAGCTGTCACAGGGAACGCATGACTTACCAGTGGATATGGGCAGCTTGGGGAGGCCTGGGCCTGGGGAATAGACCTCACTGCGAGATCCAGGCTGGCACACCATGTGGCTGGTGACCAGATGGCTGTAGAGGATGTCTCTTGTGGTGGAGACAAAGCCACAGCCGTGACACACTCCGTTCAGCGTGTCCGTGTGGACTTTGAGGTGGCGCTCACAGTTTGCTTTAGTGGTGAAGGCCGACAGACAGATGAGACAGACAAACGGACGTTCACCTGTGGAAGGACGGCGAGGGACAGTTGTTATCGGAGCAGACATTGAACGCCAGCTTCCAGTTAATCTACTGAACTGGTTGATGAAAGCGCACCGCTCGTTCCGACACGATTCAGAGAGCAGAGGAGAAACCAATGTCGCGACAGAAATGACATAAGATGAATAACATCAGGCTGTTTAGTTTGTGACCTGTGTTATTGGAAAGGTAAGCTGATCTGATGGTTGGGTAAACGCTGTTCACAATAAGTCTTGCTCTCACCACTGTGTGTGCGCATGTGGATCTCCAGTGAGCTGGCACTGGGGCAGCTCTTGTTGCACTGCGGAAAGGGGCAGATGCGTTCATTGGGGTAGGACTCCTTGGGTTTGTCTTGTGGCGGGGACGAGGCGGCTGGCGGCTGCTTCTGCCGGCTGGCGCAGTAGTACATGAGGTGGGCCTGCAGGTTCCGCTCACTGCGGTACCAGATCCCACAGTCCTTGCACGGGAAAATGTCCTCTGATAAGACGACGGAAGAACAAACATTCAGAGTTAGTTGACATTTGAACACTAGCAACTTGATGAAAAGTGCAATTGATCAAACAGACACCTGTTTGACACCTCAAGTGCTGATTCTGAACTTTAATGGTTAGGCTTCACTTGCACACTTAATACAAAAGACAAAAATAGCTAACTTATGTGCATGTATCACAGCTTTTTGACTTGTGCACGCACAGAAGCAAGCAAATGCTCAACACAGACACACGCACACTCCACTGCAGTATCCACGGAAACAGTGGGACAATATTCATCATTCATCTCATCGTCGTGCTTTTAGTAACATGAAAACAGTTTGCCGCAGTGTTACCAGACATCGATTTAGGGTGATTACCAATGGTGGCAGCAAATGTGTTTGGGCAGCTTGCAGCTACGGACATTAGCACAGCACTTGCCAAACACTGCTGTGAGTCAGGGGGCAGGAGAGTGGAACAGCTGCAGTGCCATCTTGTGGCCAAAGAAACCATTGCAACCTAAAACACCTCTGCTTGATAATGGCGCGACCGGCTTCTACAGCAATGATGGAAATAACAAATAAAAGACGTAAAGGCTCACAAGACAAGAAGGCTAAAAGATTGGAATAGGAAACCGTACAGGACGTCATACTCTGAAGCCCATATGTATTTGTTGTATATTCAAAATGGGAAATATCTCCTCTTTTTCATTTATTCTGTTTCTAGCACGTGTACCACGTAGATGATTCATGCACATTAAATAGAACACTCACTATTGACAACAGCAGTGGCCAAGATGGCGGCCATGCCCGCCTGCTGTGGGAGGAGCTGGATTTCTGAGCGCAGTGCCGGCGAGTACAGCGTCTCGTCTTTGACCACGGCTTGCTTCTGGGTGACGAGGCTTAGCGGAGGAGAGAGCCGGCTTAGCGGTGAGGACGACGAGGAGCTGGGAGGAGGGGACAGGGAGGCCAGGAGCCCTTCGCCGGCCGTCAGCTCTCGGCTCACCTTGCAGAACAACTGCTCACCTGAAAACACAACCGCTGTGGTCACAATCAGGGAGTGATGAGGGACACCCCTAGTTAGGGACGACATGGGGAAAAACCTTTACACACCAGTACAGTGAGATGCTTAGAGATTGGAGACATTTGGACTTGTATTAGCGGGAAACGCACTTGTGGAACTAATATTGTCGATAATGGTTCCTTTAAATTCAAGTGTGCCAGTAGACAAACCGTGACGCTCCCAAATGGAAAAAAGACACTGTTTGAATGTCACAATGTCTGCGCTGAGAAATACAATTCAATAGATTCTTACTGGTTACGAATGAGAGAAGTTGCTTTAGCATTGCATTTTAATGCCAAACCATGTGATGCAAATAATTTATTAAATGTAAGAACCGTCCATCAGAGACTTTACATTTGGTGAGTATATTGCTCGGCACGTGAGGAAGCGCGGCCTTTAATTTTATTTTTTTTGATTAAACATTAAACAACGTAGGTCTACCTCCCTTGTGCTGCATCATCATGCATGTAGCAAGAACTTCTTCACTTCCATGGAGTTTGAACTCTCTGAATAACGACATCTTCCAAAAGGAAAATGCACTAGTACGGCTTATAGATTATAAAAAAACTGTATAATGTTACGAGAGAAGTAAACGGGGGGACGCTTTCTCAAACCCAAATAGGAATTCAGCCAAAGTCAGACATACAAGGCAGTCAGCACGCATTATGATTCACGAGAATACACTGCGCGCTGCACATAGAGCAGTATTGAGGAGGAGACGGGGCTTGAGATGTTGTCACCTTGGCTGTAGATTGTACAGTTGGCAGCGGAGACGTCACATGTCAGAGGGAGCAGACTAATCCAGCAGTCTGGATCGTCACACGCCAGAGTCAACCTGGATTGCTGCGCACACACAGAAAGGAGATCGTTAACAAAAATAACCTTGTCACTTAGTGAATTGCTGTCCATTGGGAATACACAGCCCTGCGTTACTGTACAGCTGTACTGTACTGTAAAAATAACGCCTGCAAGCCGAGGATGATTACAACCAAAGGAGGAGATGGGGGGGAGCAAGGGCTGAACAAAGCCATGTGGGAAATGAAGAAGAGAGAGACAAGAAGGGTAGAAAAGGAATAAAAGATGAAGAGTCCGAGAAGAAAAGGGAGAGAAAAAGATTGGATGTCATCGGCAATTTCTCCTGCAAATTGCTTAAAGAACAATTCAAAATGTCACTTGGGCACAAAGTTAAGCATACAAGAGTATATTTGCCTGGATAAGCTGTCCCTCTGAACTTTAAATGCCTTATCATACTCAACAAACTGCATTAAACAGCCGCTTGCCAAACAGTCTCTTCATTTTGGATAGTTTCTCAGTGAACTGCATCACAAGTAGTCATAATACCCCTAATCTCAGGCTCTGCCTTTATACGCTGTCACTCTTTGTACAAATGGTATTAATGTATTCTATTGTGTTGTGTTGCATTGTGATTTACAGTGTTCATTGTGTTTAGTGTTGAATCATCTTGTTAATATTAGACCGCTCCATTGCAATCACATGCCGATTGGGACTATGGATAAAAATGATCACTCAGTCACTTGTAAATAACAAAATCAATGAAATGAACAGTGTGGTAGACAAGAGGAGACATGAAACATTTCTTTAAGAGATGCACGATAAATACCAACACTGCTGGGGTGAAAGTTCCCCCTCCCTGGCCTGCAGATAACAGCAATGGTTATCAAGGTGGTACATGCGTATGTGATGGGCTGTGTGTGTGGGGGGCGTCTGTTATTCTAACTGACAAGATGAAATTAAATAATGTAAAGTGTGCTTTGCTCAGCTATTTGGTGTTTTTTTTCTCCTTCATAACTCAACAATTCAAAAGGGGGTAAAAAGTATTAATAATAAATGAATAAAATGCAATTTAGTCTATGATGCAGTACCCATCAGTCTCCACCAGGAGGAAGCACCACCTCAGTACTGGACTTAAACCAGACGAGCAGCTTCAGGGTCAAAGTTGACATGATGGTGTACTTTGTCTATTTACATCCGTCAATTTCTCCTAAATTCACCAAACGATGCGAATAGATAATGAGTCGTTTGCATATTTCAACATACTATTTCAGAAAACATGAATGCTTTCATGTAAATATTGAACTGTGGAAGTTATCTGTTTGTTTTTATTATTTCATGCATTTGGTCAAAAAAGGATTCCCAAGACTAATGAGTATTTTCATTGAACATGTATCTGACTATTATTTCGTATTTGTAATTAAATCCCTAACACCTGGTTTGAGTCTTGCCTAAATGGCGTTCAGCAGAGCACAAGGCCCAGGAGCCCAGACGATCCTCCATATTCATGTTATTAGTGATACAGCGTGATTTTAGATTTTCTTGGATTTATATTATTGCATCAGTGTTTCAAATCAGCAAGCTTTGCCTCACTACTATATTTTAGATTTTTGATAAATTAAATTAAATGAAAACCAATGGAGCCTGGATTTCTTTTTTACCTGCCATTGAAGGTATTCGTGATTTGGATGCTAAAGTGTTTTCCAATTTAAGCTTCAGGACACTTAGGAAGGAAGACAGAAAATGTGCTTACTTTTGCTTGGTTTTCACAAATCTTTTTAAAACCGGGAGTGTGAATTCCCCAGGATTCCAAAAACATGTTCAATTGAAATTATTTTTTAAGAGGCGCATTGCTCAAAAGGAGTGACAAAGTGTTGAGGTTCCGCTTTCTTGGGGTAGTATTACCAGACTTCCTAGCCACAGTTAAGTCTTTAAATACCTGCAGAGGATGCGTGTTGTCTGTGGGACAGACAGTGAAAAGGGCAGAAGGAAGGAAGCCTCTCAGCCTGCAGATCGACGCACAGCGTATTGGATTTCACGGGGAACTAGCGCTGATGAGCAGATACTGCTTCTTTTGTTTTAATTTGTAACCCAATGCTGGAGCCGTCTGAGCTGTAAGTACTGCTAATTTGCTTCAAGACTAATTCATCACGGCCACGGCTGTGGAATTGGCCATGATAGAGCAATGCGGAGAGCTCAATCATGGAAAACACACACACAAACACACATAAATATATACATAGCAAAACATTTTATATCATGGCAGACGCAGATTTGTACTGTTCTCCAAGACAAAAGAAACACAATCCACGCTATCTTTGGTAAAGTTATTGATCCATGGTTATACATCATCAATGTTCTTTTTTCATATCTGCTTTCTGAACAGTTTTATAGAGGTACTTCCATCTTGACATGAACAAAACTACCACATTGAAAATTAATTTGAGTCCAGACTCCCTTGTAATCCCATATGGGCCTTCACAGAAACGGCAAGCATCTAGTAGAACGAGGCCCTCGGGCCAAGTGGCAATCGGGATCCCGTGTGAGGACAGGACGCCTGGAGTAACATATTTTAATGGCCTGCCAGACTCATTACTAGAGCAGAATGCTAATTCAAGCACATCCACGTAAGCAGGGTTGGAATTCTACTGGACATTCAAACAGAACGTCCTCCATATGACCAAAGCCGGACTTCGCAGACACGTCGTCATTCACAAGCTGCTCACAGGTTTTACTCTGAGAGGTTAAACTAATGTCACTATGAACGGCGACGTGACCACAGATTAAAATATTAGATTATCTTCAACGTCAACCTGCACACACGAAAAAGCGTATACTCTGCCTCAAACGAGATGAGAACACTGCCTCAAATGAGATAATGCGAATCAGAAAGGCACAGGGCCAGATCCTTCTTTGACTGTGTGTGTGAGAATGTGTGTGTGTGTGTGTGTGTGTGTTAGCCAGGCCAGCAGAGAATGCAGATGCCAAAGATGTTGGAGGGGGGGTTAAGGAGAACGGGGAGGCTTTCGGATGGTATCAATGCTCCTTTTCACTTCTGTTGGTGTGTTGCCGATCTCGTTGACTCAAACAGCCAAGAGTCATTCGAAAAAACGTGTCCGGCCCCACAAAGAATCGGCCTGGCCGGAGGGAGACACCCAGTGTGCACAGTCAAAAGGCAAACTACACACATAAGACCCAGCTAACTCGAGCACATTGGTTCAAACGTGAGTTGTCTGGGACCGGCCCCACCCCCATCAATAAGCACATAGACATGCTGAGGCCTCACCGACTGGGCGCCGGCCCACAGCACTGATGTAATCTAATCTATATTAAACCGTGAACCGTGGTATTATAAAAGAAAATGATAATAAAATGATTTCAAAGTATCTGGTCAGGTTTTCTTGTCTGTCTTTTGCACATTTCTCTACAATATTCTCATCTCATTTAGGTTTTCGGTTAGGCTCGAAGAGACAGTCGTCCAATAAACCAAAGATCAGCGGTTAGATTCCAGACTCCTCCTGTCAAAGTGTCTTAAGCCATTCCATAAGGGCATCGGTGTGCTGGTGTGTTCCAACGGGCATTTGATTACATCCTGATAGCACCTTCTATGGACACTTGGAAGCGTGTTTGTTAATGGGTGGACTATTACATGGAATGTAAAGCCATTTAAGACTAGTACGGATTTGTGAAAATGTCCATTATCCATTTTATAATTACATATTCTCACTGTCGAACGTTTGTTGAACGGTGGATAGTTAAATGGTAAAAGTACTTTATAGCAAACTCGTGTGTCACCCTAACATCCACCCAACCCTCCATCTCTTGTGTCACCCTACCATCCACCCAACCCTCCATCTCTTTCTCTTGTGTCACCCTAACATCCACCCAACCCTCCATCTCTTGTGTCACCCTACCATCCACCCAACCCTCCATCTCTTTCTCTTGTGTCACCCTAACATCCACCCAACCCTCCATCTCTTGTGTCAAACTAACATCCACCCAACCCTCCATCTCTTGTGTCACCCTACCATCCCCCCAACCCTCCATCTCTTTCTCTTGTGTCACCCTATCATCCACCCAACCCTCCATCTCTTTCTCTTGTGTCACCCCAAATATCCACCCAACCCTCCATCTCTTTCTCTTGTGTCACCCTAACATCCCCCCAACCCTCCATCTCTTGTGTCACCCTACCATCCACCCAACCCTCCATCTCTTTCTCTTGTGTCACCCTAACATCCACCCAACCCTCCATCTCTTTCTCTTGTGTCACCCTAACATCCATCCAACCCTCCATCTCTTTCTCTTGTGTCACCCTACCATCCACCCAACCCTCCATCTCTTTCTGTCGTCTCACCCCAACTATCCACCCAACCCTCCATCTCTTTCTCTTGTGTCACCCTAACATCCACCCAACCCTCCATCTATCAGAGGGCTGTCAGGCCTCCCCGGCAGAGCTCCATCTCGGTTGAGAGTGGTGCCTTAAGCCCCATCAGCCAGAGGAGTCTTTGAGCAGCAGTCTAAGCCCCTCGCCCGGACCCTGGTCCCCTCATGAATATTAACCAGCCCGAGCCTGGCTTTAATCTGCCTGATCCCCGCACTGCTGCCGCTGAGACGATAGCGAATCTAATTATTTGGTCTGATATTAACCCCCCCCCACATGCACACCACTCCAGCCCCCAATGCCCTGTCCTCCCTATACATGCTGCAACATTCGTTAGTGCAAACAGACGCCGGCTGAACTCCACAGCCACCTCTTTTGCCAAGTCAGTTCACATTTAAAAACATTCATTCGCCATTCATCCATCCACACACACACACACACACACACACACACACACACCTCCACCAACCCCCCTCCACCTCCAGCGCAGCCTGCGACGCCCTCTCCTTATCAGGACAAAAAACGCCCTCTCCACACCGATAAAACTTGAATGCAAATGATGCCAGGCTGATTTCGTTTCTTCATTTTCTTCCTCTATTCCCTTGTTCAGTATCAGAGAGGCTCTTTGCTCGCTCGCCCTCCCTCCCTCTCTCACTCTCTCCTCTGTCTCTCTGTGGTGAGTGAGGATGAGGATGATGATGATGATGATGATGATGATGATGATGGCAGTGATGGGGACGGGCAGAAGAAAACTTCCCTCAAACTAACCGCAAAGTCTTATATATTTTGGGGAGTTTTTCCTGTGCCGATACGAGGGTTTCGGGACGGAGGATGTCATATGTGTACAGACTATAAAGCCCTCTGAGGCAAATTTGTAATTTGCGATTTTGGGCGATACAAAATGAAATCTATATATATATATATATGAGCCTGCACCACAACCAGCACACTCCTCTGCAGATGAGCGGAGGAGATTTCCCTGCACAGCTGTCAACGGCCACAGTTTTACTGCTTCCCCGGGGGAATACGTATGTTTGTATATGCAAATCATAACTGGTACATCTAGCACATCTTTGTCTCAAAGCTGTGTTACAGCCTGAACGGCCCCGCGGTCATTACATGTAAAAGTCAACAGTCCATATTATTGCAGCCTTATGAAAGTCAGAGTTTAGCCACCTATTAAAGTCTCAGTGACCACTGAAACAATTTAGTGCACAAACCAGCATTCAGCCACACACACACACACACACACTGGCTGCAGAGGCTACAGATGTTCTACCTGACAACACATCCAGTGTGTGATCAGTGTTTCCCCCTACCATTAGATTAGGGGGGCGCCCGGGAGTGTCAGTTTCATTTGGATTCATATAGTTTTCTATAAATCGCCAGATCACGTTAAAGTTATTTAAAGTTACCTTTTCTATCGAACAAGTCTATATCTTATATATCTATCTAACCCTTTCATTAAACAGACTAATTCTATTTATTGGTTTACAATTCTCCTCTGTAACAACAAATAACCCAAAACCTATTGAGAATGATAAAAAATAGGAAAGCCTCGAGGAGACTCAAGGAGGTGTGCAGCCCAGGGCTTTACAGTCTGGCTGAAGACAAGAAGATGTTGGTTTCATCTAAAAACATTGCCCTTCATTAATAGCTTCAAAGATGCCGTGCTCCTCTATCAAGCCACCCTACTCCCCTCTTGACCTTTTCAACCATCCTTAATTCATTCACTCCTCATAAATGAATTCATTCAATCATCCAATTCACCCTCTTCTCCTCTTCCACAGCCTCGTTCCTCTCTCCCCCAACTCTCATTCCTACCATTCTGTATGCCTTCCATATCATCTCTCTCTTTCCTCTCGGCCTCTCATTCTATCTCTTGGACACAGGAAATGGTTTCGTTCGCGATCCAGGAGGTTGGAGGGGGTACACTCACTGTCCCGGACAAAGAGGTCACTGTGTGAATCCTCCAAAAATACAAAGAAGAAAAGGAAGGCAGATAAAAATCTGAAAACCTACTCTCATCCTGCCTTCTCGCACAAACACACACACACACTTGCACGTTACCTCCGTTGCACCCAGGCAAAGCATTTCTCGAGCATTCAACAGACACAGGATTGTTTTTAACATGCTATATGTATACGGTTGTGGCTCAGTGGCGGATTGTAAGCTTTTCCCCGTGTGCTCATATCGGCGCACAATTCTGAGCGGCAGAAAAGGAGAGGGTGAAAAAAAAAGAAATAGAGGGAGCCAGGTTTGATGAGCTGCATGCAAATGACATGTAAAAATATAAAACTGCGATACTTAAAATGGGGGCTGAGATAAGAGATTTGAAAATGAGGCACTCCTGGAAAGCAGGCTCCTGAACTGCCGGAGATGAGGCTCAGAGATAGAGGTTTTCCCTTTCCTCTTCTCGTCTCTTAAACCTCCTCCTCCTCCTCCTCCTCTTTCCTACCTCCTCCACCCTGCAGAAGCCGGTGCAGATGACAGAGAGATGCAGATACCAGCCAGTCATTGCCTCTGAGTGATGAACACCCCCCCTTCTCATTTAACCCTCCTCTTCCGTGTTTGCCTTTCCTCTCTTGCGGGTCTCTTTTTCCTCTCATATTTTCTTTTATCTCGCCTGCTTTGTTTTAGCGGACAGACCTTTCCCGCCTTTCTCTTTGGGCCTCTTTTGTTTCCCTCCGTCTCTGGCCTGGCCGGGCCGCATGACCGTCTATCAGTATTTTATCTTATTTGGCGGGTTTTCTCTCCCCTCTCTCCTATCCTCCCTCCCTCCCTCCTTCCTTCCTTCCTTCCTTCCTCTCTCTCGAGGTGATCGGCTCCTCTGTCAGGGCCGGGTTGACGGACTGAGACAGCTGCCGTCGCGATGCGGGCAAGTCGTGCGACAGGTAGCAGGTGGAGCACACTGATTCAATCACGCACAGATAGAAGCTCGCTCCCCTCAAGGCCCCCGATGCACAGGGTGAACATTTCAAGGCGACGCGTCAATCACCAGGGTGCGGGTTTTCTTCCAAAAATGCTGCAGTGGTGCGACGGAGGTCATAGGATCCGTAGCTTCTGTAATGCGAGGTCTTAAAATGGCACATTCTGTTTTAGAAGGGATCGCGTCAAACAGCGATTGAGCGGTTCGAGTGTTCGTTCTGCACACGTCACTTTCTTTTTTCATTCGTCACTTTGTCACTTGTTCGCTAGTGCACTTTATTTTTTCATATTTTTTTACTTTTTAAATATTTTTCATTTTTAACTTTAACTTTATTCTCTTATTTTATACTAACTCATAGCATTAGCATTTTATTTTACTTTATTACTTGAGCACTGCTGTCTTGTTGCCTATTGTCGCACTGTCTGCTGTCGCGCACCAACCGCCAAAGTCAAATTCCTTGTATGTTTGACATATTTTGGCAATAAATGTTTCCTGATTGTAAAGATGAAATAATACGTGTCAGAGAACCAAAACAAGAGTCTTAGATACAGCTACGCGGTTACAAATCTCTGAATCCAACTCAAACGTTTTCGAAATATCTGTCCTTAATAGAGAGCGAGAGAGAGTCCCAACACGTCAAAGGCAGTGCTGTGCGTGGCACCGCCATGGCCACCTGCTGCTTGGCTCCGCCATCGTGGCGTCGGGGGCGCGTATCCCTCCCCTGAACTCTTAAAAAATGTGCAGAAATTAAATTTAAGCAGTGGAACCAACACCTGGAACACATTGCAAATAAAACCATGACTCAATAAGGTTGTGTTGACTTCAGAGGGGCTTTAATATTTAATTTATAATATATATATATATATAATATCCAGTAACACAGGGACAATTTTTGGATGTCTTCTTTATTTTATTGTCCCTTTAGAGCTAGAAACGCTTTCCCTGCTCTCTGGTGCCTTTTAAGAACGCTCCTTGTGTATTGCGTTCTTCTAGGGGGGGGGCAACGCAGAAGGTATCTCAACACTCGCTGTAATCATTGATTTGTCATCTTCTGAAGGAGCACCATTTTAATTAACATTCTAATTTGATGGGGCGGAGGAGAAGAGAGAGAGAAACACAGGCAGAGAAACACTGTTGATGAGTCCAGATAAAAAATAAAAAAAAGATCAAAATCTGGATGTAAACAAACCGGCTGGCAGTCGACGCAAAAAAAGGAAGAAGCAAACAGCTGGAGAGGCGATGAGGAGGAGATGGCGATCACCTTCACGCGTCCTTCCAGGGGAGCGAGAGGAGGCGGGGGAGGAGGTGGAGGAGTGGGGAGTCGAGGAGGTAGAGGGGAGGGGAGATAGGGAGTGAGAAGAGACTACCCAAAAAGTGTTTGAAAAGCCGTGGGTGGCGCGCCTTATCGCCCCAGTTCTCCTGCAGAGATTATTGGGGGATTAGCGCGAACGCTTGTTTCTAAAACACGATGAAAAAGACGTTCGGCGCGCGATAACGCTTTGAACTCCGCCACTCTGCTCCTTCCAGGATCCTGCCTTCAGGCGGCCTTTCGAAAGGAAAGACTGGATTGGGGTGGGGGGGGGGGGTCGGGCTGCTGGGTGCTGGCGAAGGAGGGAGGACGGTAGGGACGCGTACCTCACGTTGGCCACCTGTCCGTTGGGAGGACGCAACAGATGCAACCACCTCCAGCGCTGCGTACGCTTAAACGCACCCCTCTTCCCCCCCCCTCTCGCTCCATCGCAGCTGAAGATTTCACAACAATCCCGCAAACTTTGCTCCAATCCCACGCACTCCCACTATCAGTTAATTAAAGCGGGGTCCAATCAGAAGTAGAGTAGATATAATATCAGATTTGTCATGCGCGATCCAAATCGGGGGAGTAGCAGAAGTGGCGCGCTCGCTCTCCGCGGGTTGCCAGGGGAGGCTCGCCGACGAGGACCCGTTTGCTCACTCGACCGTGAACCGGTGACGATCAGAGACGCCGCGGATCGGCCGATCAGTAAACATTATTATACCATGTTCTAAAGTCCAACAGCCGTATCAGCCGGAATATATTTAAATAGATAAACGGTTTCATGCCTTTTTCTCAAGAGACGCAAATGGCAGGATTTCCATATGGCACAGGCAAGTTGACACGGCACCAATCTAATGAAGGAGATCTGTCATGGGCCTTATTTGCTTCTCGCGTTGTCTCCTTCTTGCTCTTTCTGCTCTACCTTGATTTGTCGGTATGTTTTGTCGGTAGATTTAAATGACCACCGCCTCAAATAAAGGAAATAAAGTTATTGCACATCATGTTTCTTCATGTGTTACTGGGAGGACACAGAGGGGGCCACGCCAATCTCACCCGGAGACCCGGCGAGGACGAGGACTGAGCAAGACAGGTGGTAAAAGTCAGATAGAAGTGGGGACGGACAGAGAACTGGTCGAGACCTGACGGAGAGCTGAAATATAAATATAGCGGTGAGCAGATGGTGATAACATGTCCAAAGCAGGGAGATGAACGATAAGAGCGTCCAGCCAAAAGATCTTTCCACTCACATAAGATACTAACTTACTTTACGTATCTATGAATGAGTGTTGAGCAAGTTCACGTTTCATAAGAGCTATTCTCCATTCTATTCTGATCCAGTCTAACTTATTTTCAGCATCTGGGTCTGATGTCCAGAGCTGGACGATACGGGACTTGAGACTTCTGAGCTCATCACAAATGTCACTTTACCCCTATATACGGAAATTGGTATCACCAGGTCTTTATTAGGGGTTTTTACCATTAAATCATTTTGAAATCCACGTAAACTTTCCCCCAACTTCCAGATGAACGACTATTTTGTGTTGGTCCGTTCCATAAAATTCATGACATCGTGTGACAAAATGTAGTACAGTCCAATGGGGGGTGAATGCCCGTGTAAGGCACTGTGCAATATATTATTATGCTCATTTTTCAAATGGACCTTTGAGACTGTCCCATCTCACAACAGCAATTGACATTATCTTTTTCATTAACCATAATTACACCCATTCCATAACACTACCTCACCTAAATCCAATTAAAACACGCTCACATCCTTTTTACACGCTCAGATTAACTGAAGTGGAGTTAAATGTGAGATCGCACACAGGCCTGGCGGAGATGGAGGCGGACGGGTCGGTCAAACCCAGGACATTCATCGAGAGGGGGGGCAAACGTTGCTCCGCTGCCCGGAGATCAGACTGTGCTTGAAATGCATCGGAGCAACGCTGGGCAACTAAATGTTCCTTTTGCTAAAGTACTGCAGTAGTGGAAGCATCTTCGTATCGTACCAGATGGAAACATTACCTTTTGACATAGAAATAGTTATTTAAAAAAAGTTACTTCATCCCCCCCCTCTCTCTCTGTTTCTGAAATAGCCAAATCAAGGAACTGCAGCGCGACGCCTCGGGCTTCAGCGGCGCCGCAAGAGATGAGCAATTTCTCTCTCTCTCTCTCTCTAACGCGCTGAGAACGAGAGCCTTGACCCCCGCTGACCCACGAGGGAGGGCTGGGGCGATAGATGGAGGGAGGGGGAGGATGCAGAGTGACAGGGGGGGGGGAGAAACACAGGAGGAATGTGAGATTAAGGCCACTATCTCCAGCAGATACCGAAGGTCCGTCTCCTCACTTCTCCAGTCCACAGATAGGAGGGGCGGGAAAATGAGGACGGAGAGAGAAAATGGGCGCTGAGAGTCGGGAAAGAGACGCGTTCCACGTGAATGCAAAGCCCTCAAAAGAATAGAAACTCGCTTTACAGTTCAGACGGAGAATAAGACGTGTGTAGCGGATGGGAGGGGAAGAGCAAAAAGTTATGCACACACACACACACACACACAGACACACACACAGACACACACAGCTGTACACTCAGAACCCCACTGATAATAAATGAAATCTTAGAAATGAGCCTATCAAGCAGGAATCAATCACTGGGGTTTGTTGTCCAGGAGGATGGCGCCATGTGGAGATAAAAGACAGGCGGACGTCTGGGGGGAGCTGGGAGGAGAGGACGGGGAGGGAGGGGGAGGGGGGGAGGGGAGAGGATAGCAGGGAAGAGGAGGCACGGCAGGAGAGAAAAGAAGGGAGGAGAGGAAGAGGGTGGCGTGGAGAGGTAAGCAAGAGGAGGGAGGATTGTCGGGGTAGGCGGTTTATTTTTACTTGGTGGAGCTTCTTGTCAATCTGGTTCTAAGCCCTAAACCGGACGTTTGGAGACAAACAACTGGAGATGTAACAGCAAGTTATGCTCAACGTAGATCAATACCAAAAAAAAATACGTGGGAATAATGATTGTCCTGCATGTGTGTTTGTTGGAATCTGTTCTCCATGCCAGGAAGCCTCTCCCAGCATCAGTATCGTATGATTAGATGGACTCGCACATGATGCACAAACCCAGCCTCTGATAGGGGTTCATCCGGTCCCACACTGCGTCCAACAAACACACACTCGCACACGCACACGCACACAGTGAGCTGTGTCACACAGATGTGTGATAAGGTGTTTATTCCCTTATTATCTGACCCGTGACCTTTGACATGTCCAGAAGGCTTCAGCTAGCTTAACGTCTTGAGCGGTGGTTTGCAATTCATGGCAGATTTGCATCAATGTTATACATCATTCAAAGGTTCACTCAAGTTGCATTTATTGGTGTCTTATTTTAAGTCTGTAGGTAATAATTGGTCAGTTAAAAGCAGAATTTCCTCCGACTTCAGCAGTTTTTAACTCCATAAATTGATACATTTTCCGCAATTCTACTAGTTCAGAAGGCCTACTGATCTTATACGGAATTCACTGGTTTTTGAAGTTGCAAATATTATTTACTGCACTTTCTTTTTGTGATCATCTAGGAGGTTTACATGTAATACTTTTGTCAACGACAAAAGGCTCAAAAGGATCAAAATCTGCAAAAATTCTCACAGTTAGAAATTCAACCCAACATTTATTTAGTTCTTATGATTGGAAAAACATTAAAAATGACTAAATATTTAAGATCATAATCTTTTGTGAAAGTGTGTCGATGAAAGTATGTGTAATAATATAATAATTCATATACATTCTCATTGCCACTTATTACTGGACGGTGTCGAAGCTCTTACCGTTGTCTCCCGATCGTCCGTCCCGCCCTCTGACTGGAGGACTCCTGGGTAGGGGCCCCACGTTGTGTCTGGACGGAGGTCCCTGGCAGCTACCACCCTGTTGCCCCCACTCGCGCCGCTGAACTCCAGGGAATCTAGAGGAAGGGGAGGAGAGAGCAGCGCCGAAATGAGCCAAATATACACAAATGTTCATGTGGAAAGCAATATTTAATTTATCCTTAAGCTAGTGGTGTCATTACTGCCCAAATATAACCTTTATATTAACCCACTTTCACGTAATCTTTTATTTATATTTCGATTTCATCAATAAAAGTCGACGCTAAAGCTTTAAGACTTTTAAGACTTTTGGCATTCTTCCACTTCAGGACTGCTTAGGGCTTCGATGTGGCAACAAACCAATTATAAAATTATAAGATAGTACTTATGGGCAGAAATAACTGATCAAAATATTGCTCTTAGCCTTCAAAACCGCTGCCGGTTGAGACGGGACATTTAGCAGAAACCACGTGACGGCCTCAAGAAGAAGAAGAAGAAGAAGAGTGAAGAACCGGAGAAGAAGCAGCATGTGGCTTGAACTTGACCTGAACCCTCACAGCAGAAACTGTCAACGGCTCGACAGCAGGGGGGGGGTGGTGGGGGGGGGGCTTTTCTGTTTCTGGCACGGTTCAAACAGGGGAAACTTCTCGTTTGCTTCCTCCAACTGATAGCTGCACGAGGGGTGGCAGTGCCGCCTGTGGTCTGAGCCTGCCGTAGCCCAGATAGAGTCGGTTTGCTGGAAGGCCCGGAGGCCCATGCATCCGTTTTAGAAACTTAAGACAGCTGGCGGACGGAAGTGCAAGTAACTTTCTCCATTATGGCTGCCAGCCGCTCTTCCTCTGATCGACGCGCATTCAAAAAGGAGGCCTTGCCTCCTCACATACCCCCCCCCCCTCCCCTCCCTGTCTCATCTCGCCCATGGTTCAGGCAACTGTTTTTAGGGGTCGGTCTAAAGTGGCGGACCTGATAAGAGTGTTTGTCTAACACTCTCCATGTCAAAACACTCATCTATCTTCTCTGTATCTATCCCCACCAGAGAACAACGGGCCGACGCTGATAAAATGGCTTTCCCACAGCCGGGGAAGGGGCGGAGGAGAAGGAGGAGGAGGTGGTGGTGGTGGTTTGGGGGAGCTATGGAAGGGAGAGGGAGCAGGATGGAGTGTGGCTTGAGGGGAGAAAGCAGGAGAGACAGCGAGCGGGATACAATCATTCAAAGACGCAGACCTTTCACACCAAATTGCGCTTTTAAACATTGTTCCCTGTGTTGTTGTAGAGTCGCACTGGTGTTGTGTTCCCATAAACAGCTCAACGTTGCAATGGCAGTTCAACGAACGGTTGCACATGAGAGCGTAACACAGATGCAACGGGACTTGACCTGCAGTGCTCGAGTCAGATTTGAAAATCCAGCCCAACATTTCTGGGTATTTTGAGGTGCAGCCCCCCCCCCCCCCTCACAAATTCTGGGGCTTTGGACACGAATGTTCCGGGTTTAAGTGGAGTCAGTGTCCTGGGTCAAGCGTCACCTCAGAAGAATCTAACCTGCATGCTACGAAGTCCAAAGTCCAGCATCTGTCCCAGTGCAGTGTGCTAACGCCCGTCCCACTGGGCCTCTGACCCTCCTTATCTCGGCACTCCATCAATGTCCGGCCTGCCTGTGCGCCATTGGCCCGTCTTCGTCACGTGGTGCTCTTATCAGGCTGACCAGCTCAACTGACCCTCATTGTGAAACGGAGCCAAGGATTGAGCCAACGCATGTGTGACCTTATAAACAAGCCCAACGTGAGCATTAGTTTGTTAGATATTAAGGCCGAACCCGTGCTATCGTGTTCCTTTCCCGTCTGCATTTCATACAGGTCCATGCGCAAATGTGTCACGGAGTCTTCACTACATCTACAAGCACTGGCGTAACTGGGAAAAGCTGACCTCTTGGACAAACACTTCTATTTCACAATTTGCGGTGCATTTCCTCAATGCCGTTGGAATGAAATGTGTCTGAGTCTCCGCTCCGTCCTGTTGCTTTCCCTGTAATCTATTGCAAGCTGATACAGCTGTTTGCTTATGCCAAGGGAGGGGGGGGGGGGGGGGGTTGTTGAGCAATGTTGAACATGTAACAAAACCATTTGAGATTTTGTAAAAAATGTGCTTGAAATCAACTGTACATTTTGTGCAAAGGCATGATGGCATTTTACTAGTTGATTATAATATAGTTAATTATAGGCATCGTCAAAAGGCCGTAGATTAAGTTGGTCTGAGTGTCTGTTTGATAAAAAACGCTCATAAATGCTCTCCTCGCACCTCTGCTAATGAACACCGCTCGCTAATCCCTGCAGGTCTGCAACGTTCACTGAGGTCACATGAGGCCTCCAACAATCCTAATCCCTGTTAATTACCTGCCGACCACCACAGACCCGCGTAATAACCCGGCGCTCTTTATTGATACGCTTCTGTGCTGCGCGCGCACCCGTCTCACTGCTGCTCGGCGATTTCCACAAACGGCTGACTCACACAGCAGCAAACAAACACACACACACACACACACACAATCCGGTTTTACACTACATTGTAAAAAGTTGATTTACATCCATTTCCTGTGCAGCTGGCCGAACATAGAATGGGATTATTTATGTTAGAAGGGTTTGCTGCCAAGAGGAAGGCTAGTCCCCACAACACGCGTAAAAAGATTTATGCTCACAACACACACACAGATCCACAAGGTACAAAATACACACTGTATACCATCCGTGCACATGGTATCACACCGCTATACACCCCTCATCACTAGCTACACACACACACACACACAAAAGCTTATCGATACAGACGCTTCGGCAGCCACTGGGGCGTCCAGGCCTCTTTGACGAGCCAACACAATAAAACAATCAGTCCGCCATTAATGGAATGACTAACGCAATTAACTGATGAGTGTGTGTGTGTGTGTGTGTGTGTGTGTGTGTTACAGAGGGGGGTACTGAGCTGGAGGGTGGCAGACTGGTGATATGCTGCCAGCATGTTTTGGCTGGGTACCGTACTGCGAGTGGTTTGTTCTGACACATCACGTGCATTAAGCCGTGTGAATCCGTATTTGAAGGGTTAATTTACCGTTAATGCGGGCGATGCCCACGAAAAGGAAGGAACGATTAAAAAAGAACTTCACTGACGTTAAAGTGGGAACGGCCACTTCTGCCACGGATTTATTGTCACCAACGAAAAAAATTGAAGGCGTCTTCATGTTCTTCTGGAAATGAAAACAAAAGCGTTGTTCTTTCCTTAATCACGCGGAATCCCCTTTTGCGTCGAGGCATCTCTCGGGAGGAAAACGAACACAAGCTGCATTCTTTTTTTCAGCATTTCCGTTTCATTGACTCCCTCTCTTCCTTTGTTCTTCCTCTGTTTGGAAGCGTTTGTTAACACTGATCCTTGAAATCCTTTTTTAATTTTGCTAGGTATTACCCTTTTTGAAAAGAAAAGGCACACTGGAGTAGCTCGGGCACACTGTCCTACTAATAACAACACTAATAATACCTACTGTACGCATGGGAATGGATAAACTTTGACCTGTGTTGTATATTAAAACACAGACACGCGATGATCAAGTCAAAACAAAAGAGTTTTATTGTCAAAGTGACATCATTAGAAGATGTCACAGACGGACATTTAAGCTCCACCACATTACCCCTTTTCAAGAAGATTCTTATGATGACATTTTTCATTTTTGGAGACCAAACGTCTTAATGTGCGACGGCCACAGGCTTGATGCGCCAGGGGTCACAGAGGCGGTTCATTGTACCCGCTCACCCAAAAGAAACCAGAAGCCTCAACACTGCGATCAGTGCGGCACGAAGGTGTAACCCAACACTGATGTCCTCCTCTCTCCGGTCCTAATTGATTTTTAAAAAGACTATTGTTGATATCAAATGAGCACATCGCGGCACAGCCATTGATTTTTTGACACCGCGCAAACAGGAAATCTTTATCTGCGTGCTACTCCGACCCCGCGCTAATAGGTGGGGGGGGCGTAACCTCTGCGGGATGACAAATCCCAACGCCTCCCGTTGAAGTCGCGCTCGGCTCGACGAAAGCAGGTGTTCTATGGGAACGGATACTACAGAAACTAGATACTATAAGTACACACATTTATAATCCAAATCAATATTACAGGAGCAGACATGTATCAACCTTAGCATGTTTAATTCTTTGTGTACACGTATCTGTTGTTTTCTCAAGTTGATGTCTTCTAAAAGCCATGTGAACCGGTTTCATCAGCTTCTGATTCTACATGAACACATCATCCAAAGGTAAAGCTCTTATTATTCTTAGATCGCACCGATCACCAAGAACAAATCACCCCGTATGTGTAACATACGGGGGGGATGAACGGCTTCTGGTTCTGGTGAGCAACCCCTTCAACATGACACTGCGCAGATAAACCGTTTTACTTTGTATATCAAAAGGATCGAACACGTGGTTGATGAGTCTTCAAGGATCTTAGGTGTTTGAAGAAGTAAAATACTTCCCCCACAAAATGACGACAGGTTTAAATGTTGATACAAAACATGGATGACTTGGCATCACTTAATCGAGACCTCATGAGACTAAACAATCGCTTTAGCGCTGTCCTTATTACCTTGGATGCTCGAACACCTTTAATATCAATCTTTCATCTGTCATTTTGGTAAAAGTAAAATGTGCATCTACGATTCACCTAATATATAAAACTGTCTGAAAAAAAGGGCCACATTCGAACAACAGCCAAGACCTGACCGCGTCTCCTCTCTCGCTCCGTGGTCTCCCGCGCGGCACCCATGGGTCCCTGGAGTCCGGCGGGCTCGGTGGCAGACAGACATTCGGGGATAGGCATCTTCTGCACAGGACCACGCAATCATTTCCATTTTACCCTCTGTTGCACAGGCAAGATAAGACACCTGCGTAGCCCCGCTAATCAGATGAGCTTCCAACAGAACTTTATCGTTGACATTTACCACTGTTTACCCAACTAATTTCTCTTAACTGCACTGCTGAACTTTTATCTACAAAATACATACGCCGCCAGAAAAGAGCAAGAAGCAAACATGCAAATTCACAAATATGCGAAGAAAGATAAAATGAGGTGGTGAAAACGGAAGCCTTTTTTTTTTTTTTTTTTCCTGCTCAGAGGACCAACGGGGTGAGAACAGAACAAGCGACAAGGCTACTGTTGATGAGATGAGCCCTACTCCCCCCTCCTCCTCCTCCTCCTCCTCCTCCTCAATCCGCACTCAAATGCAAGGAATGCTGACATTCACATTCAAAATCTTCATTTGGCAGTTCAATCACCTGGATGCTGGCGGCTAGTTTTATTTATCGCTGATAAAAAAAAAAAGGTGCTTCTGCATGCGTGTGTGTGTGTCCAGCGTAGTCCAACCAGTCACAAGACAGCCGGAGACAATCTGCGTTCACCCAGCACACTGCTTCAAGATAAGTTAATGTTGTAAATGTTCATTTCAATATATCTCGTCGTCTAGCACAGTAGACGCAGGCTACTTGGTTCTCTCCCGAGCGGATACACGCGTTTTATGGCAATGACCAGCGCGCACAGCCCTGAATGAGCCCCCCAACCAGCCGCTAGTCCCACTGTGTGTAACCTAAAGAGACTCATCTCAGATGAAATTATTTCTTTTCAAAACCCACTTTGATACCGGAGCTTGAGAATCGATCCGATCCCAGTGCCTTAGATTAAAAAAAGTTGAAAAAAAACCCTCTAGAATCTGGTGTAAAATGCTGTGAAAACACCTTCTTCTACTTAATTTATTAAAACGTTTATAATAATAAACATTTGAAGACAGCAGCAGATAGTTTAACATAATAATTCTTATTATTCTCAACTCAAGTGTTCCTCTAGCCTCGTGCCGTGGCCCTACTGACGCACTCTTTCCCACCGCCTGTTTGAATTCATGTCCCTTGAACACAGTCAACTGACCCTTCCTGATAGAGGGAAAGAAGCAGCACGATATTCGCTGACGTTGTTTGATATCGGTGCAAAGTCCCCAAAAGGTTGCGTAATTTAATTGTACAAATCATTACATATAATACAAATATAATGCATCACCAATTCGCCATTTTCATTTGGAAGATAACAAATGGTGAGGGTTACCATGGCAATGCATTCCATGTTCTTCCCAATGAAATACGAGTTTGTGGTTTAGTCCCGACAAATTACATCTTTTTCATTTGTGAACTGTTGCTACGTGACGATGCTGTCCCCACACAGAGCTCTCATCTGTTCAACTAACCAATTAGAAAAGGCCATCGATCAGCACAACTCACATCGACGCCACGGTGAGTTCCAGGTGACTATTCGCAGGTCTGGGACCGGGTTCATTATTGGACCCTGGGGCAGAAGCTCGTACATACCCAATAAACTACAGACGACGTGCTGAATTAGCATCACACAGCCGAGACGGGGACAAATAACGCTTTCAGACCTCGGGTATTACTACTTAAAAGGGTGGCAGACCAGGGTATGGAGGACGATCTAGAACAGGAGGTGGGTCCCCCATGCTCAGTTCTGGGGAGGTGACAGACCAAACGGATGCCGGGTGGCGTACCAGTTAAAGAGTGGTCCTGCACACAGTTTAGGTGTAAAAGGTTCATTTGACCCGTACCCTTTCTGCCCGGACTCTTAATCAATGCACACTTTAGGTTTCTGAGTCTAAACCCCCCTCCCCCCCATGCCCCCCTCCTCTGCAGCCTGTCCCAAATTGAAAGTGGAGACATTCCAGAAACTACCCCCCCCCCCTCCCCCCCCGATAATCACACATGAATTAATTACAAAACGTTTCTTGACATTCTCTTCACACTGACGGGGGAGAGGGGAAAAAGACTGAGGCAAAGCCGCCAAATTAATTGTACGGTATGCGACTCTGGATAATTAATTCAATCGTTAATTCGCGTCTGCTTTAACAACTCCTTCTGGCCTCCCGCGGGGAAAAAAGGGACATTTCAATCACAGCGGTATCGGCAGCGCGGTTCACAGAAGGAGACGTGGAAAAAGTTAAAGAGTGATGGGCCTGCTTGACACACTCGGGGTCATTCGGAGGTTCATCAATTCAAAAGACAAGCGCAAGAGAGCAGTGAGTGAAGCGAACAAACTGAAACAGACTGTCCATATCTAAAATATCTCCCTGGCAAGTACCCGTTTAATGGTGTCAACTGAAGGGAAATCGAAGAAAGAGTTTATAGGGGAACAGATCAGTTCAATTACACAATATTTTAGTCTTGTCTACAAGCAACATTTTTTTTCCTACCCTCTAGTTTGTACCGGTGGTCCACTTATCCAGTATTTTGAATAAGTTTGTAATAGTTTTGCGTAGGTAACGTTAATAGCCAAAATGACCTCTAGTGCTGCTGCAGACACACAAAGTCCCTTAACACTTGGGAAAACAAGAGATTGTTGTCTACGAGAGGAAGGAAACTGGTGAGTGAGAGATACTGTAGAGGACACACAGAGAAATAGACAGAACACGATAAGAAAGAGATATGAACGTGGGGAAAACGAGTGCGCTAGTTTAGTCTTCTTCTATCCGAGAAAAAGGCCCAGATCAGTCTGGGGTCAGCTCTTCCATTTATCATGTACTTTAAACGGATTATAACGACGTTAGTGCTTCGGTCTAGTTTTTTTCAGTTAAAACAAGCGTAAGCAGTGTTACAAAATATGCAGTAATTGATAATTAAGCTTTGGTGGTTGTCCCTCCACCATCTACTGGCGTCATGCGCCTCATCCCAGTCGAACATGACCCCTGAGAACCATCAGACGCCAGACACGCAAATATGTACAGCTCAAACACAACGGAGGGTCGTCCACTATGAAGTCTGAATATCTGCACGTAAATTAAAACTAACATACCCTAATATATGAATATTATATTTCATTAAGGCAGGAGATGACATTCAGGGTGACATTCAGCATGAGGTATAAAAAAACGAAAGCATAAAGTCATTGGGAAGTAATGCAACATTAGACATTCATTGCTTACATTCCCCTTTTTTCAATTTCGCTAAATTCGATGGACTTTAAACATGTCTGATCGTAAAAATTCAGAGCACTCTGTCCATCCACAGATCTCAGAATCTCATTTCTGAAAGAAATTTCCAACGTCGAAAAATGAAAAGGCGAATCCCGCTTGTGTTTGCATGTGTGAGCCGGCCGAGGGAGGGACATCCTACCGCCATCCAAAACGCCATTAATTCTTCATTCTATCCTATAGATGTGTGTGTGTGTGTGTGTGTGTGTAATTTATCATTCATTTACTTCCCATTAGTGTATGAATTCTGGGGTTTTAGGGCCACTTTTTGGAGACTAACTGAACCTCTTCACATTTCAGTTGAATATCGCCGCTGTACAGTGTCGGCAGTGGGATTTACTGGGAGAATTGGTTTTGATGTGGTGTAGTTGTAGGGGGGTCATTGTGGGGCTGAAAATAACTCTAAGTGAGTTATGTAAAGATTCCCGTCCCTGTCTGGTCTTCGTGGAAATACACGTAAAGACCACAGTGATTTTGTAGCACGCTGCAGACGTGTTTGTTTCTGCTGTAGAGTTTTCAGCGCGGGGATCTGGAGGCAATCGACTCACGTTTTGAGCTCGAGTGGCCGCTTGAACAGCAGTTTCTGCCACTTCCGCGTCGGCTTCGTTCCTGAGCACCAGGAGCCTCTGCTTGCTGCAGACCAAAGTGGTCGTTCTTTGCCCGGGACGGATCAACCCTAAAGTCTAAGTGCATTCCTGCCGCTGACCCACGTGCATTCGTTTCCTTCCATTGAACGGGACAAAAAAAAAAAAACTGACGTGACGAGCCCTCTGGACACGTGCCAACCAATCAAAATCCCACAGCGTTTTGATTGACGTGTGGAGTTGACGGGGTGCTTGCAGGGACACCCTCCTCCTGAGAGACGTGGCGGTCTGCTGGCTGGAGATACGGAGGAAGGTTACAGAGTACAGCATGTGTCAGCAGCTCACAGTCGATTTGGAAGAATATACGGGGGGGGGGGGCTAGATATTAGAGGCTGAACAATCGGCCTCTCCCAATTGAAATTTGATTGACACTTCTCACTTCCCCGGTTTATGTACCTGATGCTCAGAGAACATTGGCACGTATTGGGGACATATCTTGTTGGGACTTTGGCAATTTCAAATCGTGGGCTGATAGTTCATTTATTTCTATAACCACGCCCTGTCACCTTTTATTCATTCATTCATTCGGTACCGATGCTCTTGTATAACACTAAAATATGAATATGAGCATCTTCACTTATGTGAGGCATTTACACACGTTCAAAGTCAGCTGCATCAGCCAAATAAAACTTGAATAAGACCAAGATAAGATGGTATGTGAGGTATCAGAAGGTCCTGGATTTGCCTTACTAGCTCTACAGAGAGCAAACGGTGCAGGAAAACCAGGAAGCTCTTCCACAAACATCTTATCCCCCAGTGGACGCATTCAGCCACCCGTGACGAGACGGATCGAACGGAGAAGCTAAAAGGTCCGATCGCACGTGGACAAAGTGATGAGGGTGCACCTTGTGACGTCCATGGCCGTTTTCGCCGGGAGGGGAACGGCGCCGCGGGCACAATATGCAAATGTGTAACGTGGCCAACATCTCTCAGTCCCCAAGCCAAATAAATGAGACCCTCAGCGGCACCGGCGTGCCTTTGTGCTCCATTATAATTAACTACTGTATGATAACCCAACACACACACACACACACTGACCCTGGTAAATAATAATAATAACCATTATTATGCCTGCCATTACCAGGCTTTATTTGAGGTCATTTAAATGACTGTGTTGCGGGTGATAAGGGAGCGAGGAGCGCTGGGCCGGCAGGAAGACCAGGGGGCTTCCCTGCTACCTGTGCAACCTGAGCTCAAATATGTTTTGGACAATGTAATTGTTTAGGAAATGATGAACACAAATATGCTTATTAAATGCCTGATGCGACACATTTGTTGTTGAACAAGCCGAAGAGGATAAAGGATTAAAAATGTTTAGTTTCATATGATCATGTTTTTGAAAATGTGCTGATTTCACATCTTGAAATAAAAAATAATAATATTTCTGTTAAACCAGCTAGTGTGCAGATTTAAAAGATCACTATTGGAGTAGCGCTGTAACTACTGATCAGTTCCAGTACGACTTCTTGATCAATTGATTAGTTGGACTGTGTTATGCAAAATAAGAATGGTAACGCATTAAAAGTTCCTTTTCTTCAAATAACTTATGTTTCATCATAAGTTAACCATCACATAAAATAAGCAGGGAGAAAACGGAGAAGCTGAAATAAGAATAATTCAACATAACTTTTCCGAGTGATATTAAATAATTGAACATTCTGAATATTATTCTGTTGAATTAATGGACCACTTCTGAGGATGCGACTCTCAAATCACATTTCACAATACGTACAGCATGTCAGTTTGTGTAGTATTAAACGGATGAATACTAGTGTTTGTACACAGAATGCGCATATGTCATCAACAGGACTGGTTTCTCTTTATTGATTGATTCATATTAAGGTTTGCAGAGGACGCCAGCTCGCCAAGACGAGGGATTACTGTCGCACTCATTTGCATGTCACACATTTTAGGCAGTGAGGGGGGGGGAAATATTGAACCCTCCGGCCTGCAAGGTCAATCAAAAGAAAATGTTCTCCTCCGTTCACCGTTTTATTTTGCATATCACGCAGTATGGACACACTCCAGATTAAAATGGTGGCTTTAGCATATCATGC
Source organism: Gasterosteus aculeatus (assembly GCF_964276395.1). Taxonomy (NCBI): domain Eukaryota; kingdom Metazoa; phylum Chordata; class Actinopteri; order Perciformes; family Gasterosteidae; genus Gasterosteus; species Gasterosteus aculeatus. The sequence goes on along the minus strand of NC_135709.1, from coordinate 2,675,605 downwards.
AATGCCTGATAGGGAGCAGCTCCCACCTAGACACCGTGTTACATCCATGTTACACATACACACAGACACACACATCATATGATTGTTGGGTTTTTTTAAATGACAAAAAAAAAATTGTCAGGTTTGAAACATAATTAGTGGATTAATAATAAAATAATGTATATGCATATACTGCATGGAACCTCCAAGAGTTCTGGGACAGAAGATGTTGCACGTGCACAGACTGTGATTTCGGATTTTGGGCTCTACAAAATGGACTGAATTAGATAAATAGGTGGTGATGAGTGCAGGGAGAGACAGCACAGAAGACAAACATGGGACAGAAGTCAGACTGGGTTCTAACCAGTGTGACTCAGCACCCATCTTGGAACAATCAGATCACAAAAACTGAGAAAAGTAGGAAACCCGCACAATGGAACCAACAAAACAGCTGTTGCTCAATGTTTGGTTGTTTCAGCGCTGTTGACAACACATACGTGTGCAAAGCGCGGCGGTGAGGGTCCTTACATCATTGTCAGGTTACTGTCAAGCTCCCTGCGGCAAGCATGTTGGATGTAGATGTCATTGTATTATGTAATACCAATTTAAAAGTAATAATATCAAGAGATAATGTCTAGAAAATATTTGAAACAATTTTCGGTTTAATTCCCATATATATTTTGGAGGTTTCTTCATGGAAGGGGTTTCTTTATTTAAAATTCATAGCCTTATTTTTGAAGTGAAACAAGAATCTGGAAACATTTGTGTCCTACAAATATTATATATATATTATTATTTATGCAAAATAGCATAAATAATATAATATAGAGATATATAGAAGATAAATCACCATTTCCATATTTAAAATCGCCCTTTTCACCTGTCGCGTCTCCCCTTAAAGTAACAACTGGCAGAGAGTCCAGAGGAACGCCAGCACTTAGACACGTCCCCTCATCTGTTTACGGAGGACTCGTCCGCTGCGACGCTCGGGTGGTAAAGTACGAGGAAGAAGAGGAAACAATAAGAAGAGAAAGAACAGGAGAAACCTTTTGCGGTTGGGGTGGGTGGAGAGGAGGAGGCCTGTGAGTGGGGGTTGTTAGTGGGGATGGAGGGGCCGAAGGAGGAGAAGGTGGATGGGTGGGGGAGGGTGGTGTCGGGGGGGGGGAGAACTCGACGATAAGAGAAAAATTCAGACCGGTCAAAGTTTCCTTTTTGCCAATCGTGCTCCTGATAAAGACAGCGCCTGCTCCGGAGCTGATAGAGGGGCTATCTCTCTCCCCCACCCACCCTCCCCCCTTCTCCGACTCGCTCACCCAGCAGTTAGTTTGTGAGGAGAGGAAGGGGGGGGGGGGGGGGGAACACACACAAAAAAAAAAAAAAAAAGCGGACAGCCCTATCGGTGCAGCATCATGGTGCTCTACCATCAACCAGCCGGAGCACAGCAATTAATATCGCTCCAATTACTGTTAAAGGGACGAGGCTGGGACGGGACGATAATGAACACATCCTGCCCACCACACACACACACACACACACACACACACATAAAGCGTGCTTATAGACAGCTTATAGAGGAAATAATGTGAGATAGTGCGGTAATCTTCTGGCATTGTTTAACTCATTGAAGACAACAGACAGAGAGAAATAAATAAGCAAACAAACCTCGATAAGAGAGGAAATAAATAATGAAATTATGGCGATTTACTTGTTATCTTCTCTTAGACGCGCGTGTGTGTGTGTGTGTGTGTGTTTGTTTGCTACGACTTGAATGCGTTTTCTCCAGACCCGCCACGGGGGGGACAGCGGGACAGAACGGGGGACACACAGAACAGTGTCTCCGGGACACGGGACAGCAAACGAGCAGCACGCTGGAGGACTTATGGGAAAGTAGACGTTTGAATTTTTCAAAAAGTCCAGCGATGGTCCGTCAGCGAGGAGGGTTTTACTTTCTTAAACTCGTTACCCAACAGTGTCCAACACCATATTTCCAAAATAAATAGATTAAAAATGTTATCACGGGTTTGGCAGAATGACTGCACTGGGAAATGGCAAATATAGAATATAACTAAAAGATGAATCCTTTGTTTGTTTGCAAAAAAATTGAGTTGTTGACTGTGATGTTTTCAGTTACACACATTTAAGTATTATGAACCACAGAATGTGACCATGTCATGATTTCATTATCACATTTCACATCCTTTTAGAACGAAAGCAGAAGTGAAATTGGGGGGGGACACTTGAACGTGAGGGTACCGACCTGGACCTCTCCACTGCGACGCCTCCTCCTCCTCTTCCTCCTCCTCCTCCTCCTCGTCCTCGTCCTCTTCGTCTTCCCCGCCACTGTGCGACAGACCTGGCTCCTCCCCGTCCTTGTCTTCCTCATCAGGGCCTCCTCCCGAGTCCTGCGTCCTGGGCTCTGGACACACAACGCGGTCACACTCAAACACATTTCCAACGTTCTACACTTTCCGTTTCAGCCTTCCGAACCTCACGTGGAATAAAACCAGTGTGTGTGTGTGTGTGTGTGTGTGTGTGTGTGTGTGTGTGTGTGTGTGTGTGTGTGTGTGTGTGTTGGGCATTGGCTGTTCCTGTCTGATGATCAAAGGCGGCGGTGAAATGGCTCCCTTTGATTCTCAGAGACTCATGAGAAACACTGAACCTTCACCTCTATCTCCGTCCATCTGTCCAGCTTCTCTCTCTCTCTGCTCCCGTAATCAGCATTGATATCCCTGCTGTCATTGATCAATCTGATTTCAAAGCCTCCTCCTTGCTGATCAAAGAGACGTGTGTGTGTGTGTGTGTGTGCGTTTGCATGTGTGTGTATACACTCCCGAACCGTGAACTTTGCCCGTGCAGCTGCTATCAGCAGGTCCATCACGCTGCCGGGTCCCTCCTTATTAGCGGGACCTCTGATCAGTCAGATTAGATTAATAGTTGCATCACCGCCCCTCCAGCTATCGGAGGCGAGGATCCGTCTACATGGTCATCAGGGCCACGTGTTTTAACCCCGACGGTCGCTTTTGGCAGCAAGAAAGTGGCTCGGATCTGCGAGTAGATCAAGTGAAGGAACGTACGGTGACACAGAAGAACAGAACCTCCCCCTCTGAATGCATGAAACGATTGCACCAAACGGTATGAAACATTTAGCGGTTGTTTTAGCAGTGACAGTTTAAGCAAGATCTCAAGAATTTGGGGGTTGGGGATCATTTTGTGCCCAACTGTGCTATTTTGTCACGTACCAAACTATTTGTTTCACTTGTATATATAGTTATAGCGTTCGATTCATTTCATTCATTAGGTTGGAGGGCTTTTCTTTTACTTAACCCAGACCTCTATATATATTCTACCATTTAAAAAAAATCAATTCTACACAAAATGGCATGTCGGTGCGGATTCCTCGGCGAAGGGTTAGGCCATTAGCGTGATTGACACCTCATTGGAATCGAGCCTATAGAATTCAATTCTCATAGAATTCTTGTGAATGGCCAATAAATAATGCCGGGATTGTCACCTTTCCTTTCATAAAAGACGGCACAGTGGTTCCCATGCTAAAGGGGCTAAGTACGGAAGCATTGAAGCTACTTTCCTTAGCATTAGAGAATTCAAACAGCTCTCGTCGTGGCGGCAACTTGCACTGCTTCTAGCTCCTTTCACTCCGTCCCGAACCTTTCTAAGCGAGTTTGACGACTCGAATCCAGCGCGACGGCGCTGTTAAGCCAACCGGGTCCAGCGGAGCGGCTTCGGTTTGAGCGAAGCCGCTCGGCAAACGACGAGGCTGACGAGCGACCTTTGAGCCCCTGAACCATTGTCGGAAAAAAAACGATGTCCCTCGTGGACGTTCTTCGGCTCGGTGAGGGTTTTAACTGGGCAGCAGATGGACGGACTGCGGACTGTCTTCTTTCTTTATAGATGTAACTTCTGTGTTTTGCCTAACGTAGGCTGGCTCTCGAGCTAAAAATGTTTCTACTCAACATCAAATATAGGTAAAAGGTACATTTTAGTCAGTACTGACTTTAGTAATGCTCAATGTGTGGCTGACAGGGATGACGTGTAAAGAAAACACAAATGCTGCTGTGGAAAACATGGAATCCCTGCAGTAAGAACCCATAATGCAGAAAGTACATTATTATAACTTCCTCTATTAAAACACTCAATTCTCTCTCTCTCTCGCTCGCCCACCCTCAGCCTCCCCTCTCCCGATAACACCTCAGCTGTCTGCACAAAGGCCGTGTTTACCCTTGCATTCCCGCTCCGATAAACAGCGATAGCGGCCGATCGATACCAGCCATAAACGGCCCGCGACCACGTGACGCCCCTCACACTCACACACACACACACACACACACAGTTATTAATGTGACCGTTGAGAGATTGGATCTGCATCGGCAAATAAATCCACACACACACACGTCTCCCCGTCACGTCCACCTCTCAACCTCATCGCCGTGCAAACACACGGCAACATACTGTCCACACAATAAAGCGAGCACACACACACACACACACACACACCTTTGCCTAAATCGTGCCATTATTTTCAGCTATAAATCACATTGAATGGCACATTGATTTTATCCTGCAGGGCTGAAGCGAGGGAGGGAAGCTGGAGACACAGTTATTGCGTTTAATATCATCAATATTATCTCCCATATCATCTCAGACATGGAGGCAGGTATCGGGAGGAGTCGACAGACACTTTTCTGGCAGACCCTCTCCCCTCGCTCTCTCTTACTCTGTCGCTCTCCCCCTTCCCTGCCTCCCCCCCCCCACTCCCTCCCCCCTGTAGCGAGACAGTCTCCATCAATCTGATAAGCTGAACTTCCCCTGTCACACCTGCGGGGCAAAGTCACCCGACAATCTTCTTCTACAACTTCCACAGCCTCTCTGAAGTTGCACTGAATTCTGTCTTCGTCCATCAGTCCTCCCAACAGCTTTTCATCGTCCCCCCCCCCCCCCCCATGTCTCTCAATGCTGCCGTTTGTCTCTTTCATTTACGTATCGCCACGTGATGAAGAGAGATGAAGCAAGTCCTCCGTGCCCACTCAGTATCGGCAAAGCTCATTCCGATACACAATTAATGTGTTTCTACCCTGATCTCCCAAACACGGCTGACGCATATGAAGTTCTTACATGTTGGATGGCGGTGGAAGGGCCTGCAGCAACAGCTGTGGACCAACGTGATGTTCTCACGCTTTCTCCCCCAAAATCCTGACGATACAACGTTTTATTTCGGCCCATTCATTTACATCGCCTTGCAACTACGTCACTAGAAACTAACAAACGGAAGGTTCTTCTACGTTCTCTGATAGGATGCTTTCTTAAAATATTGTGTTTTTCCACAGATAACAGACCGACAGTCCGTCATTTTCCTTTTTTTTTTTTTTTTTTGCCGAGGGAAAGTTGATGGTCACGTGACCTAGTTGCAAGCGAAACGTTGCATTTCGTGTGAGACTTTGTTGCCTGCAGAGAAAATGGAGACGCTCCCTACTGGGCTTCTGCTGTGTTCTAATCGGACCGGGGACGTGTGTTGCATCTCTCTCTTCATTTAATTTCCAAAAAAAAAATAGCTGAACCGATTTTTCTTTGAAGTGACAATAACTTTGATAAGTATTGAAACAATTGCTCTGTATCAGCACTTTCTCTGTCAGCACTGATCAGATTCCGAAGAAGAAAAACATTACAAAAAAAGGGGTTGCGATTGGTCAAACGGAGACAATTAGGAGGGTGAAAGAGGAGGCGACATTCTGAGTAATCGCGCCACGAGTGGATTCCATCAAACTTCCTGTGATGCGTGCGCGATTGTCTTCGTTTCAGGAAATAAAAAGTACCGAGACTTTGCTGCAACTGTAGAGCGATTCTGAGAAAAAAAAAAAACGAGAAAAAAAAACCACAACACAACGGAGCGAGGGAGCGAGAGGCATACGGAACAGATGCTGTGCTCTTCCTTTGTGAGGCCGCGTTGTGCGTCGTGTGTGCATGCGTGCGTCAACAGTAATATATTGTGTCTCTTCATCAGGTTGAGGAGGTGCGTGTGATGGAGAGAACAGAGACTTCTCTCCCGTTACTGCTAGAATGTGGTGCTTTTTCCGTGCTGTTGCTAAAGTTATCAGGGCGGTTATCTGCAGGGGCCGTCTGTGTGTGTCTGTGTGTGTGTGCGTGTGTGTTTCTCTCTCTTTCTCTCTTCCAGATGGTGGATAAGAGGCCTTGCCTTTATTAGCCAGCTCTGGCCAGATAAAAGACCTGGTATTGATCCCAGGTTGAAAGAGCAGGTTCGTCAAACATGGCTGATTTACAGAGGACTGATAATGGCAGTGCCGGGCAACCGAGGAACCCCGGAGAAGAGGGAGAAGTAAATCAACAGTGTGATGGGAGGGTTGTGTGTGTGTGTGTGTGTGTGTGTTAAAGAAGGGTGAGTCAGTTTGTCACCGACGGACACAAACTGGCACACATGTGCAGCCTGCTTGAGTTCTCTCATCCTCCTTTATCTAACACACATATAATCAAATCCGCACACACTCGCACACACACACACACACACACACACACCCCTATAGCTAATCTCTAATCTCGTCTCGATTAGCACCTGACAGAATTTCCATGGGTTTATCAAACCGAGCCAACCAACAGACGCTTATCACTCCCAGCCCTAAAATTTCACAAGAGCAGGAATTTTTTTTTAGATTAAAAAAAAAACACAGCTCGAGAAATCTTGAATAAGTAAAAAAGAATATGACTGAAAAACTCTGCTATCACGCAGCGCAGGGGGGGTGGGGGGGGGGACCCGGGATAAGAGGTGCACGGGGGGCGGCGGGTTCACTGGAGCCAAAGAATTTTTTTGTATTCATTTATAGACACAGCGGAGATAAAAGGAAAGATGCACGTTGGAAAGCCGCGGCCTCGTAATGGCTCCTCGGTCGGCTTCGGGTTGTCTCTGGGCGACGTTAACCGTCTACTGACAGATAACAGGTAGATGAAAAGAAACAGACGATGAGGAGATACAGCTGGTGAGAACCACTAATAACTGCCACCAAACTTGACATCTGGCTTATTTTACCAGATGAGGTGTGTGTGAATTATTTAAAAACGCAGAAAAACCAGGTCAGTGGAACCTTTTGGATGCGTTGGTTTGACTCTGAGAACGAGCATTAAAAAAAAAATGCATCCAGGTGTCGGGCTTTATTTCGACGGGCGCACTGGCAATCGGGACTGAGAAATGGTCGCCAGCAAAGGCCTCTTGGATGCAACATCGACTTCCACGAGACAAACTGGTGGAACCGACTGTTGCGGTGCACAAAAGCGGCCCGACACCGGCCCTCCTCTTACCTTGGACGTACAGCGACGCTGGCGCCCGGGGGCTGCAGCCGTCGCCTTCCGCGGAGTCGTCGAGGTCCGACGCGGCCCCGTCCTCTCCCGACAGGCTGAGGCTGTCCGGCGCGTTTTCCTCCTCGTCGCCGAGGTCGCCGATGGAACCTGAACGAGGAGCAAACGTGCGTTTAGACGGATCGGACCTTCCGTTTCCTGCTCCCTGTTGGGGAAATGTACATCTGCAGGGAGACATTATTCATCATGTGCATAGAGATGAAGAGCATCCACGTTATGCACATGAATATGAGGAGAATCCCAGAGAACAGAAGGAGGAGGAAGGGCCTGAACTCTGAACACACTGGTCAACTTTTGCACCAGCTACTTATGTGCCGCTAAAGGGAGGAAAAATACCTCCAAACACACAGACGCTCTCCTAACTGGACTCATTCTAAAAAAAAAAATCAGAATTGGACAAGCGGAACAGTCTAATCCAGAAGATTAATAGCAAGAAGCCAAGGGGGACCTCAAAGCCAAATTGCAGTATACCTAAAAATTGTAGCTAAAAGAGTGATTAGTGCAGGGCTGATCTGTATCAATTACAGTTTCATAATCCCTGCTGACCATAGTAATTATACAGTACTTTTGATCTATTTTAGCCTATTTGAAGATTACAGCCCCCCCCCCCACCAAAAAACAGTCAGTTAATATGGATTTAATGTGACTTTTTGAAGTAGCTTGATGAATAATACTCCATCTGTACGATGAATTCACCAGGATTCTTTAACGGTGCATTAAGAGCTCTAAGCTTTGAAATATGGTCATATTCACTAACTGTTGTTTCTATAATGTTCACGTGCGAGAATAAAACGAGAGAATTATCCTCTCAGGGTGCTCGTTTCCTTAAGAGGACTAGAACGAGAAGCAGAAGCCAATGGAGACAACAGAAAGGAAGGTTGGCACGTTTTTCTGTCGTTGTTTTTTTTTAGTAAAAGTCAGAGTGAAATTAAAACCAAGAGAAGATTTTTTTTTTTTTTTTTTTTTTTCATTTGCCGCCTTTCTAGAAAGGTTGTAAATTAATTTTCATTAGGTTTGTGTTTAACGAACGGAGGGATTGTTTCAGAGCTAAAGCCGTGACTGGGGGGCGTATATATTTACAATACCGGAACAAAAGGAGTCTATAATCTATACAAAGCACACAACAATACCCATGAATAAAGAAGCTTGTAGAAAAAGGGAGAGGCAATTTTTCTAATTCTGTTAATTTCACTTCCAAAGCAATTAAAAGCAGGCAGAGATAATGCCGGGAAACAATCGCCGGCTGACAAAGTGTTTCTGTCTTTGTAAATGAAACATCTTTAGGCTAATTCCAACTTCCACGCCTGCATGGTTCACTCTAATTTCAGATAAAATTTACACAGCTAGATTTGGGCCTTCATTAAAAAAAAAAGAAGCAGAGGAGAAAGAGGGGGGAAAAAAAAAAAGATCGATCCTGTACACAATATTTTTAGAATGTCACACAAGCTTTGCTAGATCTAATTTTCACTATCTATAAGGACATTTTTATACAATTAATTTCCCTTTAATCATAATTGTACAAAGGGACTTCTCTGTATAAAATTCCAATTATATTTTCTGTTTAAAATGTGAGTTTGAATTATGATTTCTTTCCTCATTACAGCTCTGGTTTAATGAATCAATCGCTGCATCACTGCTTTCAGACATCAAATGGTGCGGAAAAGTTTCGGGCCGCACTTTTATCCAAGGAGAAATATTCTCGTGCTGCCCGGGATAGTTGGCAGGGAAGGATAGTGGGCCCGGCTGATAAGTTTGCCACGTTCCACGTTCATTTGCCCGTTTTAAAGTTAAAGCCTTATTAATTGTTGAAGCGCGATATCCACATGAAAGTTGGACCGAACTTGTTTCCAGAGATGGAGGAATAATAGGAAGACATAACCCACATGTGTATCTCTGTGGGCGGGACATCAATTAAGTGGAGCTTTCAACTAAAAGCTGGCGCTCACATTTATTCATATTTCCAAACTTGAGGGCAAATAAAGTTTGATGAAATTGTGGAAACATAATAGGACAGTTCTCCTTTAGGGAGTCAGTGGCGGAGGACATGAGGACGACTGGGAAATCTCTGCTGAAGATGTGTGCGGATATATTACACATGTATCAGACACTGAAGCTGCAAATTGATTGTTATATCCGTTTTTATAAATCATTTAATACGTACAATTTGAGAAAAAAAACGAAAAAATGTGAAAAATCAGAAAAATAGGTGGAACCAGAACATGGGTTTTAAATATGGTGAACTAATAGCAAAGTTTGTTGTACAAAATAATAAGAGAGAAAAATAATGTGATCACACCGACTTCAAGAAACGTTTTGTTTTTGTATCTCTAGTTGATTGATATGAAATCGGTCATACAGGCATAAATCGCAGAGAACAAAAATCCATATGTCTGAATAATCAAGTGTTGATTATTGACCTGATGCCATTTTACTATTTCTATACATCTAACGTAACCACACAATCCTCCTTCACTGCAAAACATGAAACCCACGGTCATGATGTACTCCGGTTCCACACTTCAGACTGAAGGTCTAGTGACCACAGATGTTTGATTCTCAAGGCAAAGACTGAGAAGAAGGTTTGTCATTGAAATAAAAGAGTCCATGTAGGTGGAGGACGAGATGAGAGCGGACAGATGTGCTGAACACTTGAGCTCCAGCTGCCTGTCTCAGAACAAAGTGCCGCGGCTGATGAAGGCGCCCGAGATACTGCTTTATTAACTACGCCGTCCACATCAAAACCTGCAGCGAGCGGCTCGCTGATTAAACCCACATCAAACCCGCGTGCTCAAACAGGCCTGATTAAAAGGGACGCAAGCCTCGACGCTCCTCACGCTAATAACCCGCCGCCGCGCCGAAAAAAAACACACACGTCAGAACCTGAAAGCGAAGACAGGGAGAGGAAATCAAGGGAGAGCAAACATTAAAAGGAGGAGGAGGAGGAGGAGGCGTGAGCTCTCCAGGGAGAAAACCCGGGGGTACCTGACACAAGAGTCACGGCGCTGGAGAGGAGACACTTATTGATCACAGCGGCAAGAGAAAGAAGCACTTTTAATCCACTCGGCTCTTTTAGCATTTCGTCGCCGCCCGTGGGAACCGTCGCCACGTCGCTCAGCCTCAACGAAAATACTCGTTCCCTCCTCGCATTGATCCCGACTGGAGGTGATCGACTGGAGCGAGGCCGACCTCGACAAACCCACACGTCTAATGTGCCCATGATGCTTCCCCGTGATCCCTCTGCAACATCTCGCAAAGTAAAGTAAAGTAAAGGAGCAAACGGTTAGTTTTGTGGCTACATTGGAAATCGGAATGTAAAAGGGTTTCATTCATTTGGGAAGCTTCTGTTGCTCAAGTAGTTTACGACACTGTGGTGACGGAGCCAACGGGCGTATAGAGCACTGCAACAGGAAAAATGGAAAGTGTCAATCAAACCGGGACTGAAATCTTGCAAAGATTGCAACTTCGTTATGAAAAATGTGTTGTTATACACAGGAGAAAATACTGCAAAATGCGCATTGCGGACAGGAACATAACGGAAGAGCTGCAGCTTTGAGGAACCAAAGCCATTTATAAAAACAATGGAAAGACTGTAGTTCATTTTCAAAATCAAAGTGAGGGCAAATCAACACCCTATGTGGAAAACTAAAAAGTCACTGCAATAAGTGTATTTCAAAAAGGTAGAGGGAGAGACAACGAATGGACGTTCCCTTTTTCCACGTCCACGTTCTAAGGCTAACGATAAGGATAATATCCGCTGCGCCGATCGGGCCGGCGAACGTGACGCCGCGCAGCGCCGTTTGGGTCACGCCGGGCCGTTTTTAAGACCTCCAAAAGTCCTTGAACGGATTCAAGTGAAACCTTCAAAAAGGCCTCGAGTTGAAAAAAAAAAAGAAAGAATCCCAGGCATTGTTTGACTTTTATAGTCCCCGGATTTTCTCAGCAAGACCCCTCCTCCTCTCCTTATCCTCGCTTCCTCCTCTCTTTGGGTCATTATCTCTCCGGTCCTCATCCCCTTATCCTCCCCCGTGCTCCCCCCAAAACCCCCACCGCCAACACGGCCACCACCACCACCACCACCTCTTTTTCTTCTTCTCCGTCCCCCTTTCAGTATTACTCAAGCTCTCTCTATCCCTTATTCTCTATCACCTTCCCTCCCTCCCCTCCATCCCTCCCTGTGAAGAAGCGTGGTGCCTGGGAGCGTCACTGTGTGCGGATAGCTGGAAGCCGTTGGCGGTTATCGGCTCCTGCAGACTCTCTCTGCCGGTCTGATCTGTCTCCTCTTCATTAAGCAAATACGCCGACGTGGAAATGAAAACATAATAGCTATTTGATTTCCAGCGAGATATTTTGCATATTGGTTCGGAGCTGATAGCGGAATTTCATCAAGTCGTTTTTTTTTTTTTTTCTCCTTCTCTCTCTCTCTCTCTCTCTCTCTCTCTCTCTTCCCTCCCGCTCCCCGCCGCCGCCGCCTCCGCCGTGCCGCCCACCACACTCCCCTTCACCTCCGTTTTTTTTTTTTCTTTCTATCCGCATGCTTTAAAAACTGAATTACTGAGCTGGACCGGCTTTCAGAGAGATTTCTTTACATTGCTGGGAAGAGAGAGAGAGAGAGAAATCTAGTTCCCCTGGAAGACTACTTAACCGATTAAATATCCCCCCCCCCCATTCCCATCTTTTTCCTCCGTCTGCCTTTTGATAACAAGGAAGAAGATTTGAAGAATTCACAGTGCTTTAGGTTGACTGTACTAATCAGAGATAGGCGCGAGAAAATTAACTCCTTAATGAGCAGAGCCTTTTCCCTGATAAAGGTCCTGGGGAGATGGCAGGGGAGGGAGGATGGGGGAGGATGGGGGAGTACCCTGGCTGAACCTTGGGAGAGGGACATGGAGACAAACGCCGTCCGTCGACCAGCGGACGGAGGGACGGAGGGACATCCCCCCCCAGTCCTCCTCCGAGGAGCAGATGTTTGGGGCGTGTAGCTTCACGAGTACCCAGAGTGCCTTGCATCGACTGTGATGGACGGTCCAGTGGCAGGGCCCCCCCTACCCCTACCCCTTCCCCTGCCCCCCACAGACAGAAAGAAACCAGCCCTGGAGGAGGGGGGGGATCAGCAGCCTCTTCACAGCGGGCCTATCTGATGGTCCGCCGCCTCTCAGGAGGACTATTCGGCGGCCTCAGTCCATGAAAATAAATCTCCCGCTGCTGCTTTCCATGTTAGAACAGCGTGTTGCTTCATACCTGATAGCAGTGCCGCCCAATACTGCACACACACACACACACACACACACACACACACACACACAGGTAACCAAGGTCCTGAGGTGAGGGATTGCTGTCAAGAGCTACTCGGGCTGTGACTTGTTGAAATGCTTAGATGTTCACATAATCAATTCTTAGTTTGGCAGATAGGGCTGGTGTTCTGTATCATCCTTAGAATCACAGACAACAAAGGGCTGCTGAGCTTGTGCTTTTTACCAAATAGCAGCAAACAAGGCACTTGCAAGGGACTATTTTCAGTGGCGGATCAATAAACATCAACAACAAGTTTCTTCAATTTGACTTTTTGGTGGTTTTTGTTTGTGTAATAGAGAAAGAGGTTTGTCAACAGTTGTTTTTTTCCACCAAAGATCACAGGACAAAATAAAATCGGATATTATAAGATTATCCATCATCATCATACCTCATCATGCATCGATGAAGTGCACATCTCAGACGCATTGGGAAATATCCAAAGGAAATGACTTTAATGCCACGTGTGCTACGTCATGTGTCTCCCGTAACGCACTTCAAACCCTTGCAGGGTTTCCCGCAAGGAACCGCACGAGCAAGAAGGCGTGGAAGGATAAGAGAGCAACCCGGGAAGAACACGCGACAAGCGTCCCATTGTGCGGTAACACATTTCAGCCGATTTCATCACCTTCGACAGGGAGATGGCATCAGCCTCTCCACCTGCTCCGGCTGTCTTGTTGGTTTGTCATACAGCACCAACGCTCCCCATGTCATATAGAGGAATAAAGACTGTACGCCAACCAATGGGAAAGCTCGTACGAGCAGGATTTCATTGCAGATCTGGCCGAGTTAATAAAAGATACAGTACCGTACCTTGAGCTACCTACATCTACTACGTCTCATACATTGCCTGCAGGTTCACTGGGACCCCTGATGATGTGCTGGAGCTTTCCTCTGGTGGTTTACAACCCTTTCTCCTCTGGCAGCACTTCACACACTCACTCACCCCGACTGCTTGATGCTGCTCAAGGACGCCTCACTCCCACATGCGTCGCAGTGGACTAGCAGGCTTACAGTTTAAACACAGACCAAAGGGAGCGCTGTGCGCCCAAGAAGAGCCTAATACCACAGGACCACGTGCGCGTCGTGATAAGCATGCAAAGCCACGAAGAAGAAGAAACAGCGTCCGTGGTCGCCGATGTGTCAAATTCAATCCGATCAATATCCTCCGTTTCTCGTGTTGTGTTATTGCCACCAAGGTACTGAGGGTGTAAATCCCAGGTTTAATCACAGAGCAATATTCCTAGCTTGCCACATGTGGAACATGAATTCAGCTGGTGAAAATATAAAAGGTATATAAAAGGAAAGGACCACAAGAGTGTTTTCAGTTTTAAACTTGTTGAAATGACTATCGCAGACTTGTGATCTGACTATTAGTGTAGGTACCTTTCAAGATGAAGAAAAATGAGTACATACATGACACACTGTCCATATACATCAGGGGTAATTTATTCAAATGCATTGAGCCCCATCTCGACAGAATTCCCTCATGTCCAAAGGTCCGGAACATCTCCATAATGTTTATGATTACTTCTGCGATGTCTTAGCCCTTTGTACGTTGACGTAGCCTCGTAGTTGTATTGACGTCTGTATGTATCATTTAAAATATAGAAGGTTACTTATCGTAACTTAATAAGTACAAGTTTTAAGTGAAATGAGGACTTGATGAAAAATAAAATGCATAATAGAAAGATTTTTAGAAACTGTGCATCATGGTACTACTATAGTACTGCTCAAAAAATGGATTGAACTGAATTGTCCCACAGCTTTAAATTCAGTCCCATTAGGGTAAACTGATGTCAATCAAAAAAGCCACAATATTATTCTGACCTTCTACAAAAAAAGAACTTTGTGTGCAGTGACTTTATCTGTGGTTATCAAACCACTTGCTTCACTTCTATTCCTCTTTGTTAACATCAGTGTTGGGCAGTGATGAATGTGGCTCTCATGTCGCTGCATTTCTGGGCCTTCAATTCAGATGTGAGTGGGTACGTTTGGTCGGGGAGTTGTTCTTGGTCTCATAGTGGAGCTTCACATGACCTCTTACCGTCATGGGCTTTGGCCTAGAAGAGTCGGCCCATTCTTGGTTAAAGGTCTGGTCCTTCTGAAGTATTACCCTCTCACTTTCATACTTCTCAGACTATTCTGTCTCTCCTGTGGTTGTAAATGCCCCTCGAGTCAGGCCGCTTATCAGAACACACGCATTTGATTGGCTGAGTAGCGTCACGTGATGTGATTTGCATGATCATGTGATTGGTCGGTGAGTTCCCGTTCGTGCTGAACGAGTGCTGTAAAAGGGTTGCAAGTCGAAATAGAAGCGCTCCTTCCAAATACTTTGCAGTTATCTAATGGGTCCAGGTCCAAATACAGCGTATGGGTCTGGCCTCTGCTGTACCTCCTCCGTCTTAATACCAAGTGACCCTCCAGCGAAAGCCTCCCTGTCAGTCAAAATATCCTCATTCAAGGCTTCATAAGATAACTCACCTGAGGTCACTCCTAGTTTTTTGTACGTTTTATATAAACGCCAGAAGAAGGTGTGTGCGTGTGTGTGTGTGTGTGTGTGTGTCTTGTGAAATAGGTCGTTGGGTTAAAGCGACAAAACCACTACGTTGGGTTTAGGACAATGTGGTTGTTTGGGTTAAAACGATGACGGAAGTAACATGACGGAAACACAAACACGAACTTCTCGTTTCACATCGGGAACGAACGCGCAGGGTGCAGCGCCCATCTGAAGCCGCGTCTATTGGACGACCAACAACCTCCAAAACAGGAACGGCCGATACCAAATATCCTCTTTTCAACAGGCTGGTAATGATAAAAAAAAAAAAAAAGTCGAGAGAAAAGGGAGTCGGGAACAGGTGGTGTTTCAAAAGGAAAAAAGCAAAGAAAGGAGGAGTTAGTAGGGAGGGAGATAGAGCGCAGAGACCCTGGACTATTGAAGCCAGGCATGCAGACGAGAAAGCCAGCCGATAAGCCTGCCTGATAAAAGATAGAAAATAGCAGCAGATTTGAACTTTCCCACCGTCCTAAGATCCACGAGGGGGGGGTTGATTCAACTACTTATTGAATCCCTTCCTATCTCCAACAAGCCTCCCGCCCCCCCTCCCTGCACCCGACAGCCAGGCAAGGCCACGGGTGGAGCGGGGATACAAGGTTGAAACATACAAATACACACTAACGCTCACCAGCAGCAGGGTTCCCACTGCTCAGACATTCCACAAGTCCTCCAGACACTGTGGGGAACTCACACACACACACACAGACACACACACACACACACACACACACACACACACAGACAGACAAACAGCTTGATCTAATCACCTATTGCCGAATACTAAGAGTTAATACAACCAAAAGGCTTTTTGTTTATTGGAGGGGGTCAAAGGAGGGTGAAGAACAACTGGTTTGCCACAGACACACACACACACACACACACACAGACACACAAGGTCAAACATCATGTGAAGTCTAACCGCCATCGCTTCATCGTCAAATCACATCAGGGACAGTGTTTCTTTCCGTATCTCTGCTGCTCTCCGTTGACAAAGAGATTTGGCCTCGACTACAATGGTGAGAATTTTCACACACTTCTACGTAAAAACACACGTGCACACACACACACACACACACACACACGCACAGTTTGGTAAAATAAGGTCGTTCCTGTATTCCACATGGTTTAGGCTGGGAAATCTATTCACGAGGTGCACACTGCTGAGGCCCTTTGGCACCAGACGACTCTCATGCTCGGATTCTCACGTACAGGAGCCGTCAGACTGCGCCGTGTCACACGTGGAAAAATACCCCACAAATAGACGCGTGTGCGGGGCCTCCCCCCTTTCAAGGTGTCCATACTTGCACTGTTGGTTAATAACCGACATGAAGGCGCATGACAAGACGTATTGTATAGTGTCTCACACCCGAAGCAGTCGGTAAATAAAATGCTCCAGGTTTAGCAATCTAACGCCTGCTACAATGCCGACTCTTTTGATTTCATTTGGATTTGACGATATGTAAGGTTAGCCTCAATGTCACTATCCATGATGTTAGCGATGAAACCCATGGTGGCACTGAGACCCCCATAATCCACAGGGGGACTTCATGATGTGTGTCACTGGCATCCATAGCTTGCAACGTGATGCATTCAAGCTTTATTCAATCAAAGGTTCATTGGTTAAAGCTAAAATAAAACCACACCATGATTTGTTAAAATGTAATCCCTTGAAATGCATGAAATGTGGTTTACAAACCTCATTGATTTGGCTTCCAAACACAAGCTCTAAGCATCCTTAGAAATATGAAGAACACAATTTATGCCTCATTTAAAATATAATGCATGTATTTGTTTTCATGCAAATGACCACTGCAGATGGTAAGAAGAGTCGTATGCCTTCGGGTCGGGTTAAAATGATTGTTGGACTGGAGAGTTGTAAACCAGCAACAACGTGACTAGGACTTCACTACGGATAACGGTGCTCAACAAAAGATTCCCGATGACGGATAGGACCGGTCTTTGAAATGTGACGACAAATCAGAATGAGGCCAAAACGATCTGAGCTGCATCTGGTCTTTGGTTAATAACAGAGGTCGTGTCATCTGAACGGAGACGAAGAGAGGGGACCGCTGAAGACTACAGCGGGATCCCATCCAGGTGGATCAGAGAGACCGTCCTCGCAGTGTGGGAGAATGTGTGTGTACCTGCTGTGCGACTGGCCTATGCTGTGTGTGTGTGTAGGATATAATGAGCCTGATTGCGATCCCTTCTCCTTGATCTCAACCCTGAATAAAGCGGAAAAGGCAGATGAGAGATTAGGGTGGTATGCAGGAGGAAGGAGAGAGCAGCCCCCCCCCCCAAAACTCGACATCTTTGACATGAACCAGCTCTGCGTTCCCGCTACGGGTGCTGAGGGAAAGCATTTTGTCAGAACTGCAGATGACAACATTTTCAATGGCAGTACACAAAGGAACCAAAACACGCACACACACACAGATGTTTCTGTTAGTCCCGGAGACTAAACACACTATGGGAGGGAGGGAGGGAGGGAGGGAGGGAGAAACTAACCACATGGGCTGTTGCTCTGTTTGAAATGATACATCTACAGTGACATTGATCACTACTATTGTTTGTCACGATTATGTGACACCACCTTCTTGGAGGAGGCTGAAGTTGCTTGTTGTGGTCCAAAAGGAAGTGGAAGAAGCATTTTGTGGACCTGAACATGAAAATGGATCAGAGTATCAGCTACAGGGGGACTTCAATCCAAGGATGCACCTACTTCCATGAAAACCGTGACTCAATTACAACATCCATTCTGCTGTTCATTTGACACGCGTCAGAGGAAAACAATGTACAGTTGTGCGCATAAGTTTACATACCCTGGCAGAATGTATGATTTCTTGGCCATTTTTCAGACAATATGAATGCTAACACAAACACTTTCCTTTCACTCGTGGTTAGTGGTTGGGTGAAACCATGATAATCATCATATCAGACAACTGAACAACAGAAACTACCCAAATGACCCCGATCAAAGGTTTACATACCCCAGTTCCTAATATTGTGTATCGCCCCCTTTAACATCAATGACAGCTTGTCTTCTGTGGTAGTTGTGGATGAGGCTCTTTATTTGCTCAGATGGTAAAGCTGCCCATTCGTCTCCGGTTCCTGTAAATTCTTGGGCTGTCTTCCATGAACTGCACGTTTGAGATCTCCCCAGAGTGGCTCAATGATATTGAGGTCAGGAGACCGAGATGGCCGCTCCAGAGACCTTTACTTTATTCCGCCGTAGCCATTGACAGGTCGACTTGGCCTCGTGTTTTGGATCGTTGTCATGTTGGAACGTCCGGGTACGTCCCATGCGCAGCTTCCGGGCTGATTGGTGCAAATTTTCCTCCAGTATTGTCTGATAACATGCTGCGTTCATCTTGCCATCAATTTTGACCAAGTTTCCTGAGCCTTTGTAGCTCATATATTCCCCAGAACATCAGCGATCCACCTCCATGTTTCACAGTAGGAATGGTCTACATTTCATCTTAGGCCTTGTTGACTCCTCTCCAAATGTAACGTTTACAGTTGTGACCAAAAAGTTCAATTTTGGTCTCATCACTCCAAAGTTTTGAGGCTGGTCTCGGTGCCGTTTGGCGTATTGCGGGATACTTTGTGGCATTTGAGTCGTAATGGCTTTCTTCGACTCCACCATGCAGCCCATTTTTCTTCAAGTGCCTCCTTATTTTGCATCTTGAAACTGCCACAACACATTTCTCAGGGAGTCCTGCATTTCAGCCGAAGTTATTTGTGGGATTTTTGTGGCAGTTATGGCTGAAATTTAGTTTGGTCTACCTGACCGTGGTTTGATTTCAGCAGAATCCCTAATTTTCCGCTTCTTAATTAGAATTGAACATTGCCGATCGGCATTCTCAATTCCCTGGACATATTTTTTATATCCCTTCCCTGTTTTATACAGTTCAATTACCTGTTCCCGCAGACAATTCTTTTGCTTTCACCATGACTCCAAACGCCAGTGCAGCACTGGATGAAAGACGTACGGGTCCGTCAGGAGCCCAGAAACTCACTGACCTTTTACACACACACACACAATGACTACAAGCAAACCGATCACAGGTGTGTATGGTTACCTTTAGTAGCCATTCAAACCAGTTTGTGTTAACTTGTGTGCATGTTATCAGGCCAAGATCACCAGGGTATGTCAACTTTTGATCAGGGTCATTTGGGTAGTTTCTGGTATCACTATGATTTAAAAAGAGTATACATGGTTGAATGATAACAAATGGCTTCACCCAACCACTAACCGTAAGTGAAAGAAAGGTTTTTTTGTGTTATCATTCGTATTCTCTGAAAATGGCCAAGAAATCGTGAATTCTGCCAGGGTGTGTAAACTTATGAGCACAACTGTATGCTTTAATCTACACAATCAAACAATGACACCATGTGCAATACTGCCGTTTCTTACTTTGCTCTTCTGTTTTCAAGCAAAAGTCTTCAAATACCTCGGAGCATCATTATGTGATTCCATCGATTAAGTGACATTAATGATCTATTCTGAGAATACTGTACAGAAGAAGTTAGCGATGACTGCTCATGCTGACATCATTATGAAAACAGCTCAATGTTAATAGCATAGAATAGTCATATTAGAACATTCTGTATACAGATTGCTTGGTGACCAAGGCACTAAGTGAGCAGCTTCACAGTGTAAAACTAGAAGAATATATGAATTGGCTGTAAATATCAGAAATGAGCTGCTTTCAGCCAATATATGTTGCTGTGAGCGGATGTCCAATGGTTTGTTTGACTTTTTATATTGGAAGGATGCTTTGTCTACATATAACCAAACTGAATATATCATATATACGGTTTATGTATAAATGAGCACTAAGCAGGCCACGCAAATATTCAATCCGCCCAAGTGTACATCTGTGTGATCTCCGGCTGCCTACTGCGCTGAACATCTGCCAGCCAAGAAGAAGAAAGCTCTTACCAGGAAACCCTGTCTGAGAAGTAAAGAGGAATACCACCAGAGACAGGGGGCGGGGGGGGGGGGGGGGGATAAAAGGACCGAGAAGTGATGAAGATAAAGAGACAGACAAGCAAAGAAAAAGAGAAAACAAGGGAAAAGAGAGATGGTTGTTGGCCAAGGAGCAGAAATAGAGAACAAGTGTGTGTGTGTGTGTGTGTGTCGGGGGGGAGGGGGGGGTACGCCACTCACAACTTGGCTTTGCATCTCTTATCTCCGCCTCCTGTCACAAGGCTTAAAATAAAAATAAAAATAAAGTGCGATGATGGCAGCAGTGTCGGTGCGATAGCCCCGTGGAGCAGGGAGGGGGGGGATGTGGACCAGATAGCTGGTTAAATATAACCCGCTGCAGAAGAAAGGGGGTACTTTCAAGAGGCAGGGCATCACTGGAGCCCTCACTGCCCTGATAACATCCATGTTAAGAGTGAGTCTGTGTGTGTGTGCAAAAAGACATATCCATAACTAGCCTCCCACACACACACAAGCCCATACATACACAATTACTTTTGCACACTGATAGAGAAAGACACACACACACACACACACACACAGAAGCATAGCCAAGAAAAGATGCACCCGCTCACATCTGTGTATCTCCTCGCCTTGCCAAAGGAAGTATCAGCGACCCCCCCCCTATCACGCAAAAAAGTCACAACGGGATTTCTGATGGGAAAAATGTGCTTTCCTCAGATGATGGTCAGATAAGAGGGGGAGTACAGCCAAATGTCAAATATGATAAATGGAAGGGTTCCAAGACAAGATCCCTCACACACACACACAAACAAACGAAATACTCTTCCTCAGTTCTCATAAGAACACACATGCAAATACAGGCAGGACACAACAGGGCTGCAGCTGTCACTCACGTTTGAGCCATCTATCAAAGCTCACAGAATAAGCTTTTAATAACCTGGGTGAGAGAGTGCACTATTAAAAAAAAAAAGACCAAACAAAGAAAGTTCAGTTTAGTTTTTGTAACGTTCTGTATTTGTGTTGCGTCTTGGACTAGAACTAATGTTTTTTTAGCTTCATCAGTTAATCTCTTCAATGAATTGTTTTAATGTTTGCTCCAAAACACGTGGTTAACAATTATGAAATAAATCCAAGCTTAATCTTTCTTAAATGTTAAATGGACTGTACGTGTATTTCTCTTTTCTAGTCCTCTGACCCCTCAAAGCTTTTTAACGCTTCATGACATCATTCACACCCATTCGTACTCTGATAGGAGGATTAGTGGCTGTTTGAAACACATATTCACAAAATCCATCAGGGGAGGTTTGTTTGCTAAAAACGACAAAAGAAGACTTGAGAATTACCTACGAGGCCGCAACCAGGAAATGCTTAAACTAGTTTCAATCATTGACTAATGAGTGACAAACCAATTCATCCACTCATCTGACACCTTCGCACCCAGTCAACTTACCGGTATTGTTCTCCCGACGCGTGCAAGGACACAAAATCAAGAGACGGCTGCGGCTGATGAGGACCCACATTAATGAAATGTAGCAGAAATGTGACGCCCGGCAAAGGATTGGCTGTGTTTTCAAATGATATCCATGCTTAGAGGTCAGGGGTCACAGGTGGAACCAGTGTGGGGTCGAGTGTCTTGCCCGGCCAGCTAAGAGGTTTGAACCTGGAATCATGGCTCCACTCTGGTGGAGTCGGTATCTGGTCACTAGGCGACTCCACGGATAACATCAGCCTTGTCTTTCTCCACCTGGATCAGCCTCAGCCAGTCTGGTCTGGTGGTTTAGTCGTACAGCTGAACTATAGTGCGTGTGTGTGTGTGTGTGTGTGTGTGTGTGTGTGTGGATGACTCCAGAGATTATTTTAATATCAGGCTGGTGTGGATTGCTGATAGTGTTTTAAGGCCGGGCCCGGTGGGCCGGGCGCTGGTAGTACCTATCTGTAATTAGTAACCATTCCCTATCACCGATAAGATAAACTACGCCTGACCTTTTTTCCATTTGGTCACCATGGTAACCCGACACCCCCACCCTGGCAACGACTGCCCTCCCCTCTGTATTATTTTAGTGATTAAACAGCAAATAGCACCGAAGATGTGAGGGGCTGATAGGCGCTTGATTAATAATAGTCCTCCGCATGGTCCTCTGAGATGTGTGTGTGTGTGTGTGTGTGTGTGTGCGGACGAGGAGGAGGAGGAGAGGCCCATCAGTGTCAAAGAGTCATAGTGAAAAGGCTTGGCTTGCCTTTTTGTGGTGAATGATGGAAACCGAAGATGAGCTGAAAGTGAAATAAAAGCAGCGGGATGAGAGCGATGGGCGTCTCTGAGGACAGGTGATTGGTTAATGTGGCCTTCTGCCCTGCACCGTGGCCCTTACTTTCACAGGGGCCCACGCGAGGGAAGTGGGCGTCCGTTTATGAATAATGAATGCTGGATTCCAGGGTTACCTGTGGTTTTAGAGTGGCGGGCAGGAGGACAGAAAACCCCAACGTAGTTCTCGATCCTCCCGGAAAATAAGTCATTGTGGAGATAGTGCAGGAGGCACTCGGGTGTGAATATGGTGAAACGCTTTCTAAAAGAAAAACGTATTCTACATCATAATCTACGGAGAACTGTAGGTCTGTCTGGAAGATAGGACGCAAAACAATCTTACTTTTGAAAACAAACTTACATGAAAAAGACACGCGATTACTGGCTTTTGGGTCGCCGCGGTGTCTACAAAGGCACTGAAATAAAACATGGCATTTAGATCCCTCCCTTCCTATATCATACAACAACCGTGTCCTAGTAGCAAAAAGAATAATCCTCATGATGAGAATATGTTTCCTTTAAATCCAGCATTACATTTAGCTCACAGTACTTTCTAAATGTTGCTTTTCAGCACTATATATTTATCGTATTTATTCACCGTGAAGTAAACACTAAAACATTATCTGTTGGTTTAGTGATGAGTAGCCAACAAGTGTCAAAGATCATCAGAGCCAAAAGCAAAGGGGAAATTTGACTTGAAAAAAAAAAAAAAAAAACCTACCCATTTATTTTGAATTCATGCTGCTGAACTCTTGTCTTCTGGATACGTAAACAGGTTATTTTACAAGGCAACGTTAAAAAGATAATAATATCCTGTTTTTCAGATTGATGCCTGATGTTCGATTGTCCAAAAACAATATTGTTTCAACCTTGAATGTTTGCATCGACAGTAGCAGGAGCACTGCCCCCTCTACTGCACAACTGCCTGGTCCTTTTATTTAAATGGACCTCTGTGGTTTGTGTGGTTCCCTCTTTCACAACGCCGATGTCGCGCACAGTCCTTTGGTGCTTTCATATTTTGAATAACCTTAATATCAAGTTCCACAACCCAGTTAATCGCCACTCTTCCTGCGGGGCCCTCTACTGAAGGTCATGACCCCCCCCCCCACCAAGCCTGTTGTGCATCTCCCCCGGTTGAGTACCAGGGAAACAGAAAGTAGTTATGCAAAGCAGGAGAAAGGCTGAAAGGTTAGCGTGGGTTTACTGATATAGGCCTTCACCAGGGGGGGGGTTGAGACCCATGAAATGAGGCCTCTGAACAAGCGCTGCTCCACACTAGGACCTTAAACAGAGGGCACCGCGACCTCGCTGCATGTATACCCTTCTTTGGGTTTTTAATCCGTCTACGCCCCCCCCCCCCCCCCTAACCCACCCTTGGGGGAAGTGCAGCATTGAATAACCGGAGTAATGTGTCCATTCCAAACTGATTGGACCAAACACTAGAAAGAAGAGTCTAGTCCTGATGTTTAGGAAGGCGGCCACAGCCAATCGAATGAGTGTCGGCCGTCCAGAGAGATTTCAAAGATAACAAGCATTGTGTCTCTAGAAAATTGCTGCTCCTTACAGTGGAGCAGATAATGCCGCCGTACACTGCTGAGTGATGTGGACGGGGGGGCAGGATCGGATTCACAAATACACCACGCACGCACAAGCGTATACATACTGCAGCTGCTATGAGCACTTTAAAGGCAATGTGACAGTATGGCCGCATGATTGCTTGAGTAAGCGAATTAGCCTCAGCAATGGCTGAGGAGGCAATAAGTTGGCAGAAAAGAGGGATAATCTTTTATCTTTCACCCTCCCCAAATGATTTCTTAAAGTCTGTATCGCTTCCCTGACAGTTGATGTTCCACTTTTTCCCTCCTCTTTCATTATTTATTCATCTATTTTTGCTTTGTGTGAATTCAGCTAAAATACTTCTAAAGCGCTTAATGGCCCTATCACCGCCTCGGATCTGCTGCCACATGCTGCCTTTTTCCCCCGCTTCTTTTTTTTGGGGGGTAGATATTCTCCTGCCCGGCCCCCAAAGAGCCAGCGTTTTATCAAACCGCCATGACGAGAATGACACGGCCAATTATTGACAAATTATTCCTTCATAGAATGACAAGTAAGACAAGGAGCCCAGCGAGAGGGGGGGGGGGAGAGACCATTGGCTTGATGAGTGGAACCCAGCCCAACGCCCCCTAACAGGCCTGAGGAGACAGGCGTCTATCTATCAGATTCTATTAAGAGCTCTGCGCTTTGACGAACAAAGCTGCCCGCGCCCCGCCACGCATTAACTGCCATTATACGCTCATGAACTTTGTCACGAATCACAATGTTTCGCCCCGTTCTTCCTCGTGCACATTTTGAGTCTCCCTTTGTGATCTGAAGAACTATTAAGCGCATTGCCTTTCCCTTTGTGAAAAGCCTGCATGGTCCCGTGTGTGTGCGTAGGAGATGATGTACTGCACAAACAAAACACCTGTCACGAGAAGCTGCTGTGGGGATTGACTGAGCTCTATCGTTGTTTTGGTGCTTCACAGGGATACCCACTGGGAGCTTTCCAGTACAGCCCAGTACCCCTGGGCTAAAAAATTAGTCTTTTTCTTGCTGTCCACAAATCATAACTATAAAAACCCACACACACACACTGTAGTATATTTTGATTGAATCCCCCCCCAAATCATAACTATAAAAACCCACACACACACTGTAGTATATTTTGATTTAATCCCCCCCACACACACACACAATCTCTGGTGCTTGTTCCAGTGGAAATCATCCCCGATGTCTTGACACAGTCGCTGTCAAACGTGGCCGGTCTGGCTGTTTATACGTGACAACCTTCAAATCAAGGGCTGAGCGCAAGAGGACGTCTGAGGCAAAGACAGGTCTGACCTAAAAAAAAACATTATAGATGTGTCCTATGAAACCATTTTAAGCAAGCAACAGTAACAAAAAAGACATTTAGGTCCAGGGAGAAGACAAATCGGTTGTTTTAGGTCCAGGAAGAAGACAAATCGGTTGGTGCTTGGTCCCTGTTATAAAGCTTTTATTTGATTATCATTATGTCCTTTTAGCTCAAAATAGAGGTACTAAATTTGGCCTCCAGTGGCTGATACCAGAGTAGCAACCACTTCTCGAAGTGCGCTGAGCTCTGAAGCGGAAGGGTTGGCGCCCCACCCCATCCATTGGCCATCCTGGATCTGAAGAGTTCAATGCAAGCGTTCAACACACCCGATCTAGATCGACGCGGCTATGAATGCCAGTCATTAAGTAGCTCCTCCCCAGATGCTGCTTAGTCTCCCGAGCTGTTTTTAGGCCACGGGTTGCTCCAAAGTAGCCTCTTTGTCACTCGCATGACCAACGACCCAACAGCTCATAGTTGTGCTCAAATGCACACCGGCGTCAGATCAAAAACGCCCCACGTTGTTAAAAAAAGAGCCGGGGTGTAAAATGATATGGCTCTCTAATCATCAGTGGCTAATGCTTTATCAGGTCTTTGTGCCTCTCGTATCACCTGCATCGTAATCGGGGGGGACGACTGTCGATGTGTTCACGGGGACAAACGGACTGCGGAGTTGGCGGACGATGAGAACTTTGATACCGACGCAACACAGTTAGGCCTTCAGGCGGGGGTGTTAGCTCCTACTTCATCTTAGGGTGAATTATTGGAGAAATACCCCATCAGTTAAGGTCTCGTCAATAAAAGCTATGAAGATTCTGGGGTCAGCTGATAAGAGAGTAAACAGCCAGTAAAGAAGTTTTAGTTATTTGAAAAAGACCTTTTCATTGCTATTTCGAGCATAATTTCGTAGGCTCGGGTTCAACTATTGAAAGTAGTCACTGCCACTCTCCTCCTCTTGCCTTCCCCGCCGCTCTGCTTTGCCAAGTCGGTAACAAGGGTGTAGTTTCTTAACATTCATCATCGCTGAACTCTGAAACTTTATCAGCTCGGGAGAGCGGCGCCACAGCCCCGGCCCCCGGCTTTCTGGGCTCTCCGATAGGGCCGATAACGCGCTGATAGATTACAGCAGATTGTTTTACTTCAGGGGACACTGCTGCCGCTGCTAATACTAATGCGCAGACAAGGAGGACTCTAGCTGTGATGGAAGGGGAGGAGGGCAAAGACGAGGTGGGGCCAAGGAAGCCCTCGATGAACCGCGGGAAATGACAGACCGATGTCCGATATGTCGTTGTCCTGCCTCCCGTCATGTGGGAATCAACACGAAGGTTGTGTGCGGTTTTATGGCACAAAACTAAATTCATGACGTGAATCGTAGACAAAATACTCCGCTGTTTTGTTATTCGTTAAGTCTGTGAAATGGTGATTTCTAAAAATAAAATGTAAAACCGTGTCGCACACGTGCAACTTTACACTGGTAACCTGAGCTAACATGTGGCGTGCCAGGTGACCTACAGTGGAGACAAAAGGACCTCTCTCTCTCTCTCTCTCTCCCTCCCCCTTTGCCTCTCGCTCCACAAGAGACGGTTTACTGCTTAATAAAATCCCTCTTTCTCGAAGAGATCTAATCTCCACTAACCTCATCAAATCTAACCTTAGAAAATAAGGACTAGAACCTCATCAAATGTCTTTCCAAGAAATTAAATTAATGGTTTATCATTCGGGACTTTGTTTCATTCATTCTACTGCACATCTCTCTCATTTAATTTACAGTTTTTTCCAAGGCTATTTCTACAGGTGTGATCCGTAGCGGCAATGAGGCGAGCCAATATTACCCTAAGTAACTATTAAATATTAGGCCCTGCTCCTGCAAATGAGCAATGACGGAGTTAAAACTCAAATCAAAGCAATGGACAAAGCTGCTGTGAGGTAAAGATGGGCCTAAAGGTGCGTTCACACCAAACATTAAACTTGGGGGGGGGGACCATTTTTGGTCACTTTGCATAAAGAGGGTCTAGACGCGACTAAGAGGGGGCCGTGGCTCGTAACAATCGAGGTCCTTTTGACACCCAAAGAAGGGAAAGTGCATTTTCGAACATTTCAAACTATTCCTTTTACCTGTTGCCACAAAATAATGCAGTCATTCCACAGCAAACTCTGAAAGAGTCAGATTTACAAACCAACCCGATGGAGTAGCTTAAATTCTCAATCTCTACATACCTATTTGATTCCACAAAGAGGACGTGCCCCCCCCCATTGCCTCACAATCTCCCGTCTGAACAGTAAAACGCACAAATTCAGCAGTTTTAAAATGCTTAAGAAATCGCATTTATAGCACACATAATATTTACTTTCTCATCATTTGTTGCCTCCCCCGACCGCACGCCCCTGCCCGAGAGAGAGGAACGTTTCAACGATCGGGATTTTATTGCTCAAACATATATCTCCATAGTTAAGTTAGGCAGGGGGTGTGAAAGCGGTCGCAAAAACGCAGCGAACGCGGGATGCGTCAGCAGCAGGGAGCACGGAGCTGCTGCGATGCGCACGGCGGCAAATTAGGGATTCACATGTAAAGTGGGTTCAGGCTGCTGACCTCGCCCCGCTCCCCCCCTTGTCTTCGCGTCTCCCGTCGGGACGCCAAACGGACAGCTTGAAAGGCACCAAGCGGCCAATCGCAGGGCCCCGGTCCTGTCGACGGCGTTTTACAGCCCCGTCATTGTGGGAACTCAAACCTGTCCCTTGTCGGTTGGCGCCTCTCTATTAGGGACAGATTGAGGACTGCTTATCTAGGCCCACCAGAGTGTGTGTGTGTGTGTGTTCATGAAGACACAGGGTGTGCGTGCAATGAATTGGTGTCAGGGAGGGCATAAAGAGTTAAACGAGGTCTAATCTGCTAATAACAAGCAACGGCAAGAAATTATCAACGCACAGCTTGCACATAGTGCAAAAACCTTTATACACACACACACACGCACGCACAATTTAAAAGAAAAAACACAAACATCATTAATAAAAAACACTTGCAAAAAATAAGTACATTGTGTATTGGTCCTAATTTCGGCATCAACATTTTATCAGCCGAACGCCATGAATAATCTGCGCGGTAATTTCTTTCTTTCTCCCCTTTTTGTTCCTGGCATTTTGGTGCAGCGAGATAAGGGCTAAAAAAACAACAGAAGGGCTTGCAGAGTGGAAGAAAGACAGATAGATAACATTGATATCAAACTCCTACACAACACACTCATTCTCTTATCGGGGCTTTTTATCACAGTTTCGTTTTTCTTCTTTTTTTTCTTTCTTTCCGTCTAAGCCACTCCTTGTTCTTTGTGCACTAAAGGACGAAAAAAAAAAAAGGAGCACAGGCCTAAAAAAAAAAGTAAAGTCAGATTTTGGTTTCGAATCAACCTGAACGCTGACTCGCAGCAATCGTTCAGTTAAAATGACAGAACTGGACTGTGAGCTCTAAAAAGAAAAGATATTTAGATATTTTAGATATGGGGTCTCGTCAGGTGGAAATGGGGGGGGGGCTGCAGAAGGTTTTGCTGGTAGAGGACTGACACACACACACACACACACACACACACACACACAGTCATGTCTGGGAAGAGGAAAAACTATTTAACACACAGACTTATCGTTGCTGTGTGTCAGACAGAAAAGGCTCCCTGGGTCTAATCTATCAAGGTCAGCAAGTGAGGCCCGGACAAACGGCGTGCTGTTCTGTCTCTGCTGGAGAACACAACGTGTGTGTGTGTGTGTGTGTGTGTGTGTGTGTGTGTGTGTGTGTGTGTGGCGCTATATATGACAAGCTGACCCGACATCTTATGTTCTAGCGATGAATGGATTAGTGCACTGAACGCAGTCTGCTTGGTCTGTGATGACCGGTTTCTATCTGCATCCCTTTTATGTACAAAGAGGCACAATGAGTTTATACCTTTATTTACCTTTTTATTCCTAAAACACCACAAAAATTGAGTCTTATTCTGGGATTTTACGGTTAAATCAAGAGGGGGTCGAGGGGTCTCTGACCTCATTCAAAGGGTTCGGGTGAAGACTCTTTTCGATTGTTCTGACCCACAAGTCCTTTAACCGCACGTCATCGTTCGCCCATTCACACGTTGCCATGCGTCATGAAAATGTTGCAAGTCAAAATAAAGAGGACTGATGGCCTTTTGGTATCAGTGGAGACCCGGCGTGGGAGAGAGGATTCAGCTGTCTCAGCAGGACCAGGACAGGCCTGTCAGCTTCTGGCCCGTCCTGGTCCTGGACGGGGTGAATTTTGGTGTCACTAGAGCCACACATTCATACACAAATGTCAGGCGCTACCCATGCACGGTGCCACCTGCCCGTTGGTAACTAGCAAATCACACAACATGCCACCAACAGCTAACTAAGTGGACTAGTGAGTGAGCCGGGGGGTCGAACCGGTGATCCTCTGATCGGACTACTGTGGATCAGGCCAAACAGAACCGGTTAGTGTCCTCATGAAAGTGTTTATTTTACAGCCATTTACGTTCCTATGGGCAACCATCGGGTTTTATTGGGCTGGAAAGTCACCATTAGCACAGCGACCTGTTACACTGGAACCCCCGTTGCTTTTGGAGCGGTCCTCGTTCTGCTGTCGGGCCAGACAATCGAACGTGACTTGGCGGGACATTTTGATGACAAGCGGTGACAGTTTTCTTCAGAATTCTTACTCTTCCGATATGCTGAGGGGGGGTAAAAAGTGCTACTTCCGTCACTAAAACTAGCGACTCAATTATCCAATATGGCTAGAATGGCACAGATTCCTTGAGATCGACGGTGGAATCGGTTACTCTGCTCGTTACTTAAGCACGATCAAACGCATTCCGTCTAAGGACGTACGTCTATTTTCTTCAGGCACTTGTCCAAAGGGAAAAGAGCATCAGACCCGTGATTTAGCATTCAGTGCAATGCGTGTGCAGAGGCTCCTGCGTTGCCTTTCTGCATCGAGGGTAGAAGGAGCGATGTGGTGCAGATGTGGAACTTCTCCTCGCAGAGGAAGGCGAGAGGGAGAGTTGAGACGCAAGTTCAGTTGGACAGAGCGAGAGCTGGAGAGCCAAAGATAAGAGAAGGGAAGGAGATAGAGGTTGCTTTGTGGTGTGTGTGTGTGTGTGTGTGTGTGAGACTTGGGGATGGGTGCTAAAAAGCAAATGGGTTGGGAGGATTTGGATGCAGGGAGCATATCCGTCCGTGATCTCTCCTGGTATCAAAACCGGAGCGATCCGTGATAAGAAAGACGAGAGTCCACCTGGAAAACGCCTGCAGCTGCAGCGGGAGTTCAGTGGGGCTGCAAATGGCCGGTCGCCCCCCCTTCTGCCTCCACCCCTCCATCTACGACCCGGAGAGTCGGCAATGGCCCGACGGTCCGTCTGTGTGTGTGTGTGTGTGCGCATCTGAGCTGCCTTCAGGATGAGCAAATGAAAAGACACTCCACACATCTCCACACCCTCCGCCCGACGGAGAGACCACCACACACACACACACACACACCCCCACCTCTCTCTCCACTTCATCTGCCTCCTCCTACTAAAAATAAAAAAAAAGGCTTCACAAAAGAAAAGAGAAATGAATTGAGGGGAGGGTTTTTCTTCTTTCTGCTGTACCCCACCCTTTTTCTAGAGAGAGGGAGGGAGAGAAGAAGAGAAAGAAAAAAAAAAAAAAACATAATTTATCTGTGTATTATCAAGAAAGGCAGACACTTTAATCAGTCAGCTATGAAGTCAGTATTTCCATTCTTATCTGTCGCAGGAGTGGAAATGGAGAGGAGATAGCGTTCTGGGAGCCCATCGGTGGGCAGGAATGATAATGGGGGGGGGGTGGGAGGCAGGCAGTGAGGGGGTGAGAGAGGGAGGAGGGAAGGGGGGGGTCTGGGCTATTGGACCGCTGTGTCAGCGCTATCTGCACCCATTATCAACGGCCTTATCGGCCCTGCCATCAGCCGCGCTGTAATGGGGCCAGTTCAACTTTCCACATTATCATACCGCCAAGACCTGGTTCGCCCGGGCTAGGGGTCCGACTCCAGACAGGGGGGGGGGGGGGGGGGGGGTAGAGAAGTGGAGGTGGAAGAGGTACAGATCGAGGGGGTAGTTTAGCAATAAAAACACAAAAGAGGAGATTATTTTTTTTTAAAAGTGGCGGAAGGTAAAAAACAGACTTTTAAGGAAGTATCCCAGCTCGGATGTTTGGCCCGATACCGGTGTGACTTTGCGCTGGAGGGGCGTCGTTTACTCCCGGACTTCCCGTCTCTCCCTGGCCGTTAACTTATATTAGAGCCACACGCCCCTAATAAATGAGGTCACAGCAGGGCTTCATTAATCAGGAAGATTCCAGTCTCCATTGAGAGGGGAAGACGAAAACGTTTATTCCTGAGTCTGATGTGGCCTTTTCATTAATGACACACGTTATTGACGCGTCAGAACCGGCCCGTTTTCCTCTGCAACATTTGCAACTTAAAGAATAAAGCTGGGTTTTACTATTTCAGCCGTCAGCATGTAGTGAGATAATGTTGCTTTTCTCTGTTTTACATCGATCTAAAGTGAATGCAGTAGTTTAGCGCACTTCATTTTGCACCCGGTGACGATTCATTTGACGGTTCAAAGACCCAATGATGATTAGACAGCGGTAAAAGTGCGTGCGGCCCTTTGAGGAGGTTAACGGCGTGAACCTTTCGTGCGCGCGTCCCGACGCCGCCGTCTTCTCACGGCGTTTCGCGTCAGCTGGTCTCAGAGGCCCGAGTCGCAGTCAAGGCAAAAGGCAATACAGGCAACGACAGTCTGCTGAACGCCGGCAGCTGCACTCAAGAGAGTGATGCGAATCATCAGAGCTCACATATAATAACGCGCACGTGTGCTCACAGCAATGCTTTTACAGTAACCGCTTCATTTCAAACGTGACATCGTTTCACCTGTGGTACATTCCACACACACACACACACACACACACACGATTGGCAGCTCACTTATCAGTTGGGAGCCGGAGCGGTTTACACAAGCACAAAGCAATCCAAAGGCCGCATCATCGCTGCTTGGCTGGCTCACGTGACTCATAGTGCACACACTGAGACAAGAGAGAGAGAGAGAGACACACTGGCGGGGGAGACACAGAGAGAGACACGCGGGGACGGAGACGGACACGCAGCAGGCGCCGTGTCACTCTTTTGGCTCACCGGCAGGAGCAGCATCCCAAAAGGACGTGGCGAGCAGCCGCTGATGACTTGTATCATCCTCTGTTGGCAGCCAGAGGGAACTGCAACGCAAGCGGCCGGGCGCGCAGACAGACAGACAGACAGACAGACAGACAGACAGGAGCCGGCGGTCTGGACCTCCTCCGTTGAGGAGGCCCCCCCCCAGGAGGCTCCTCCAGCATCTCCTCTTTCCACTTGCATTGTCTCGGCCAGCGAGTTTGCCCCTTATCGCCTCTTATTCTTCCTCCTCCGAACCCTGCTCTGCCTCTCTGCCCCCTCCTCCTCCTCCTCCTCCTCCTCCTCATCATCGTCTTCATCCTCTCGCCCCCCCCCTTTTCCATCAGCCTCCTCTTTTTCGCTTTTATTCTTCCGTCTCCATAACCAGCCTTGTTGCTTAGTGGTCTTTAAATCCTAACAATGACACGGCCTCCTTAAGAAATGAGACTTTCTTAGCCGTGAAAATGTAGTAAATCAAAAGATAAGAGTAATAATAAAGCGTAATAGTGGAGACCCTGCATGGGAGGGAAGATTCAGCTGCCTCAGCGGGACCAGGACAGGCCAGAAGTTGACAGACAGGGTGAATTTCGTGTCTCACCAGAGCGACGCAGGCGAATTGATCTGAGGCGGAAATGAGCGCAGAGATTTGAAAAGAAAACGGAATGGAGGAGGAAGAAGCAGAACATGACAACGCGAGCTTGTATTCCCACGTCCATTCTCATCATTAGCACGACAATGACTGCACTCTATCTATATATAATATAAAAGAGGAAACGTATTTGAAAAGTTAGTGCTGCGATAAGATGTGCGTGGCTCCGTGTTCTGTGTGCGACGGGACTCTCAGAGGGGGAGACGTCCCTGATAACATCCTGCATTGCTTTTTTTTGTCTCCTTCTCTTGACTCGTCACAGGTGTCCTGTTGCGTTTAAATGTCCAGTAGCTGAGGACAGACCCTCCCCCCCCCCCCCCCCCCCCCCCCCCACCCCAAAAAAAAATCTGCCACCTCCTATTCTGCCCGTAAGATGATGACGCAATGATGATTTCTCTACCACTCAATGGCTGCAGAAAGAGCAGGTGCACACAGGGTCAAGAGGTCAGACAGAGGAAGCGCATTGTGATCCACGGAGCCATTGTTCCAGCTCCTCCATGCTGTGACCTTTGACCTCTCAACCGTTTGACTGATTCCACATTGGGGATTTTTTGGGGGAAAATTCAGCTCGCCAGCTTTAAGCTACAGATGCATTTATTGTTGGCTGGTCAGTACAAGAGCAGTTAGTGTGTGTGTGTGTGTGTGTGTGTGTTTGTGTGTTCATGGCAGTAAAAGCAGGTCAGGCGGTGTTGTTTGCCCAGGTTGCCTTAACACCCTGGAACAGAGCGCTCAGCACAGTAGGAGCAAATGGTCTGTCTTATCGCTGCCTGGAGGGGTAGGGGGGGGGGGGGGGGGGGCTTGTCATAACACCGGCAGTGTGTGTGTCATACAGACACGCACAAACACACACACACACACACACACCTTCAAGTGGCCAGAGTCATTCTGACCGGAGATCAGAGCCACGTGGCCCAAAGCTACTCCTCACACTGAAAACTAGTCCTGCATCGACCGACTACACGACACACACACGACACACACACACACACACACACACACACACACTGGTTAAAGAGCTCTGGAACCTTCCACTCATTCCTGACAGTTTCTGAGTCTCTATCAACTACGATGCACCCATTTGAATGTACGCGGCAGATTTTTTTTAGAAAGCATAAACTGCTGATTTTGAGATTTTTTTTTCTTGTAATTAAGAGCACACGACATTTATTTTGTTAACACCTTAATTAGAAAATCTAAAAGTTATCCTTTTACCATGTTAATGTTATTAGGTGCTATATGAATAAAAGGACACAATTCAATTAATTCAGGGCATATTGAAAAAAAAAATTTTTTAACATTTAACTGGTAATTCACCCTCTAATATCTATCTATCTATTGTTTCAGGTTTTTCTCATGTCACAAAATTTGCTTTGTTAATGAAAAAGGCTTGAATGTATCAGCATCCAAGGTGTGTAATTGTTGTCATGTGAGGGGGGGGGGGGGGGGGGGGGAGACGGTCCCGAGAGCCCAACTCACAAGTCTGTAGGACTGGATTTGGCTCAATGCAGGTCTCGTTTTACGAAGCAAAGGGGTTATTACATTAAGGGGGGGGGGGGGGGGTATTACTGCTGGAGCAAACCGCTTGGACGTTGATCACGCTACTGTTGGCCGGGGGGGGGTTGTGTGGGGGGGGGGGGGGGGGATGTTTTCTCTCCTCCGGCGATGAGCTGGCCATAACTCACCAGGAGGCTGCCTCCTGGGTAAACAGCAGGAAGGGGTAATAACTCATCCACAGCGAGCACAAACCGCGTTTCCTCTATAACCCGGGCCGACTTCCCCTTTGCTGTATCTGACCATTAACACACACACACACACACACACACTCCATCGACTTTACTCACATGGCCACAATGCATACATCTAGGCCTGCGGAGAGACAATGGACGTTAAATTGTCATATAATAATAATAATGTAAAAAAAAAGGTCCGTTGTGTCACTTTTCACCTCCTTCAACTCTTACTCAGAAGTAAAGACATTCTAGCGGACTTGTTCAAACTCACTGGGATGTACTTTAAAATCCCTCCCGCCCCGCCGGATACTACTTGTGCACGCACGCGTGGGCGGGACTGCGGTCGTATGCGACTTTCCCAGCAAACCGTGTGTGCGCGCGCGATAAACGCCGGTGGCCCAATCGGTCGCCATCTAGCCGTATTAATATCTAAATCGGCAGAATCAGCCGCGTGCGAGTCATCCTGCTGATGCGGTCGCGCTCCTCTTCCCCCGCTTACTGTTCACTTTTTACGACTCTTGACGCTCTTCAGCGGAAAAGGCCGCTTTAAAAAAAAAAAAAAAAAAAGAATCCTCCCTGGAGATAATCATCGACGAACGCCAAAATTTCCCAACATGCGCCTTTATCGTACAAGAGATCCGGAATGAGTAATACGTGGTGTTAATTTTAATTAGATTAAATCAATGACGATGCTTGTTAAAGGAGGCGAGAGAGCGGGACGAGGGGAGGGGAGGAAAGGGGAGGAACGCGGTGGGAGGTTGAACGAGTGAGAAAAGATTGAGGAGGGGGGGGGGGGGGGAATGCATTCACACCTATCACCTAATTATAAAACAACATTAATCCCATTAGGGCTGGAACTGATTGCCAGGGTCCGGACCCCAGCTGCCGCCGCCGCCGCCGCCGCCGCCGCCTGTTGTTATTGCGGCGGAGCCTCGGCACCCGCCTGCTCCGTCCTGATAACAACTCTAATCACGCCTGCCCATCTCTATCTGCACCGGAGATCAGGCCCCGCGGCTTATCAAAAGTTCACATCTCGCTAAAAGCAGAACAAAGAACAAAACACACACACACACACACACAAAAGGGAAAGCCACCAGGGCGCTGCAGGAGTCTCGCATGTGTGTGTGTGTGTGTGTGTGTGTGTTGTGTGTGTGCTTGGAATGTCGACATGCTTGAGTGTTTTATGTCACTTTGGCTCACAAAGAATGAATTAATCCCTCGATTGTGCGTCTGTGTAACAATCGCGCAACACGAGCCGCGTCGGACGCCTCTTTTCAGCCGCCTGAAGTCATCTCGGAAAGCGTCTCTTCCTTCAGCCGAGGAGGAGGAGGAGGAGGAGGAGGAGGAGGAGTTCCACCCGTCTTTCCGGAGTGGAGGGAAAGGTGGAGGTCAGAGTGGCGGGTTTCCTCGTCCGGGCTCTGCAGGCGTTTTGCACGCCGACCTCTGACCTCCGGCCCTGATGTCATAGGAGCCCCGGTTCCGTCGCTCGCCCAATCCGTAGTGTTGATCTGCAGCCTGTTATCCATCTACCATCAGTGGGCCTCCAGATCAGCCCCAAACATCTTTAACAGACGGGGGGCAGATCCGGCTGGGCTGCCATTAAAAACACACGACTCGTTCATCAAGCAGCTATGTTTTCCACACAATCTACTTTTTCTCTCCTCCCTCATATCACTGTCCTCCTGTTCATCTCTTCTTTTAATTATCCGGAGATCCTCCCCCAGCCAATCACAAACAAAACAACAGCGCAACAATGCTGGGAAAATGGCGTGCACCAGCCAGATGTAATTACAACGTGGCCTCCATCTCGCCCCCCCCCCCCCTAAACCTCCCCCTTTCTTTCTCCTGCGTTTTTCCCGCCGTATCAGCTGCAGCGATCGCCGCCAAGTTTTATCACGTCTCCCATCTCAACCGCCAGAACATAAGCCCAGGGATCCAGCCTCGGCCCGTCTGCTATCGCCCCATCGAGGAGGGGAGCCTTATCAGGCTGAAAAGATCGCTAACCGTTGGGGGAGGATGACGCACAAAGGGACACAGACAAATATCCATCTGCTGCGCCGACACACACTTTTTCGACCCACAGAAGGCCCCGGACCTAATCCACGGTTGCTAGGGGGAGATCCACGGTGTGTGTGTGTGTGTGTGTGTGTGTGTGTCAGTAGTTTTACCAAAGTTGTTTCCGGTCAGAGAAGTGGGGTGAAATGTTTTGGTCAGGAGAATCACAAACTGAAACCGCGGTAACTTTCGGACCAAAGAACCGGTCAACAGCGTTGGCATTTTAACCCCGCGTTGGGTGTCATCCTTCGGCGCGTGATGGTTGCCGATACACAGCGGTGCAGACGGGCGTTTGGTAAACACTCGGCCCTTATCACCCGTTTGCCTTGGTGATGAAGTGGAGGTTACGGAAGTAGCCTTCAGTTTATCATAGGGATGTTACTTTTTCGCCCACCAAAAAAAAATAAAGTTGAAGTGAATGAGAACAAATAACTTTGTTTGTATATTTTCAATAGATTCGAAGCCAATTAATTGCTAAGCTAACACCGTTGTTTCGCTCGCCGAGCATCAGCAACAAGTGAGTTCACATGTAAAGGAAATGAATAACACGCTACCTGGGTTTCTCGAAGACGTTTACTCGTTTCTCTTTAAAAAGCATAATCCGCAGCTGGACTCAGACACCTATCGGACCGGGTGTCAGACACACAGCCAGAGGGCCCCACCAAAGGTTCTGGCCCCATAGGACCGTATGTGAGAAGCCTGAGGTCCGTTTGATGGATGCACTGCCATAGATCCCACATGCTGCGTGGCACACCACTGTTAAACGTAGGCTGCTAGGAGTCTCTTTTTAAAGAGCGCACGCAGCAGGGGGGGAGGGCGTAGTGGACCAGGAGCACCGGTCCCTCTCGTGCATTTGTCTAGCCTGGGTTCGTGAGGGGTCGGGGTCTGGGATGCATCTCCAGGCTGGCTTTACTGTACGCGCCTGCTGGGAGTTGCACCGATGACAGGCCTCCGGAAACAAGAGTGACAGACTGCAGACTACCTGCAGAAGACCTCATCAACCAGAGACCCTTAACGCCAACCCAGCGGATACAGCTCGATAGCGGGCGTCAAAGAAGCGCTTACGAGCCTCAACATGAGGAAGAAAGTGAGCACCTAAAAATAACTTATCTACGCCAAACAAAACTCATCCGTAGCTGCAAGGGGCAAAAAAAACAACAACATGACGAGTTATGGACAGCGGCCATTGCTGCAGATCGAATGGGTGTGGGTGACAACCTTGAAGAACGACATCAGGTTACTGGCTAACTGAAGTAGCTGCTGATAGACAGCACTGCAGGTTAAGATTCCTCAATCTACTTGATTGATTTCGCGCTTTAGGAATCGTAACAGTGGCGCTCGTTTGCTCGTAACAGGACCAGGATCTTGCAGAACAAAATGTGTCAGAATGACGAGATTCGTTTGGCCACAGAGAAGGAAATCCCGTTGGCGCGGTGGGGACCCCAACTTTTCAGGTGGGCCTTTGAATGTGCATCATCCACGCAGCTTCTGCCGGGAACCGAGATCAAGTGTCTCTCCGAGCAACGGCTCCTCCGGACGCGCTGCCTGCGATCGAGGAATAACAACACAGAAAGCGAGACGTCGGGATGTTCGGAGGAACAAGCCTTCTCGCCCACGCGACCTCTTGGGCCTTACGAAAGAGGTTTGCGTTTGATCGCCAAGCAGAAAATCCACCAACCGCAGAACAGAACTACGGCACTCGATCGGGTTCGCTTGGTCCAGAAATGTCCACTTGTTGATGTCATTTGTAACGCTATTCGTGGACGGTGATACTTTGCGGCCTTTCAAGCGTTACCGGCTTTCTGCGAACACAATCGCGGACGACAACATATTATTTTATTATTTGCTCAAAGCGATAAACTGACCAAACAAGCGTCATGTTTCCATTTCAACTGCAGCTTGCAGAATAGATACATAGATTTTTTTTAATCTGCAGACCGCTACAATTAAAAATCGAACTTTGGCCGTTTCTCAGGCCCGAGCGCAACACGCCAGAGGAGAGTCTAATCACAACGTCATCAATATGCTTCTATATCAACTTTGAATGATCAGCGATAAACCTTCACACGTTTTTATGAACAGGAAGAGCTCGTCAAGCACGGAGAGCATGCGAGAAAAAGAAGAAGAAGAAAAAAAAGGCCTTTCAGGCGGCCCCAAGATGCATTATTGAGTTAAAGGGATAGCTGGGGGGAAAAAAAAAGAAGAGGAGATCCAATTGTAAGCAGCTATCAGCAGGGGAGATCAGCCAGGCGGGCCAATCTGACGCCCCATCTCCGGGGGGAGTAGAAGTGAAAAAGCCAGGGGGGGGGAAATGCAACGGCGGCCTCGGAGACAAAACAAATAAAAAATAAAAAAAAAAGAGATCCAATTTTAATCTTTATCCGGGCTCACATCGGATCGCCGCCCTATCTCTGCCCACATCACCCCTCCTTTTGCAGAGAACACTGACGTTTCCACGGCAGAATTCAACAGGAAGCCGCAGCTGCGGCTCAAGCTGCTGGCGGACAAAGCATTCTCCACCCGGCTAATAGACGACAACTTTTTTTTTTATTATTATTATTATTATTATTTCAACAGATAGCGACTTCCAGACGCCGTTTGCGCACCGCGGAGTCTGCGTCACTGGGACCCAAGTGCTGGATCCGGACGGCGACTGATCTTGCGCGTTAAGGTCCAATCAGCTGATGTCATCGAAAGCAAACGGCCTTCTTTGCGGGTCCAAGTCGTGTACTGTGCACACGAACGGTGCCATCGCCCTGCAGCGGACGCGGCTGAGTTTCCGTATTAACGTCACTCGTTAACTTTGAAGTGGACGCAACGCACGCGGCGCACGAAACACGCGCCTCCTTCGCGGGGAGCGCGTGGCTCTGCGCGCACTGCAACTAGCAGCAACAACAACAACAACAACAACATTAGGCGAGGAGCCGGTTTCATCCTTACGCTTTATCTGCCGGGGCTTGCTCTGCTTCCTCCGGGACATGGCGGCTCTTCTCTCCGGAGGAGAAGGGGTCTGCTTCTTCGGGCTCGTGCTCTCGTTCCGCCCCGCAACGCCGCGCGGTTCACTGCCGCGACGCGGCGCTCCGACCAGCGAGCGGAGAGATCCGCATGACCCGCCTGCGCTCTGGTGTCTTCTGCCACGGCAGCTAAGCGCGGGGTCCGCTCGTCGCTCGTCACTGTCCTCCTGGTTCCGGTTCGTCGCACGAATACCTTCACCCTCACCCCTTTCTCGCCCGTTTCCCCCCCTGTAAACGTTATTCCTTTCGCCCGGTAAACCGCCCCCGCCGCCGCGTCGCGTCTGTTGGCGGACACGGCGAGCTTATCTTCGGAGGGATATCCTGGCGGGTGAACGCTAGCGGCTGCCCGGCGTCGAGCGCTGCGGCTGCGGGCTGTTTCTGCCAAGTTCGGTCCCGCTGTACCGTCACTAAAACCGGGGAGCCACTTTCCACAGAGCAGCAGCGCTCCAGTCACCGCCGCTTACTAGCGAGCAAGGGGCGCGCGCGCGCCTCTGGGCACGCCCCTTGCGTGTGACGTCAGGGTCGCACTCATCTCCGATTGGATCAACTGTTATGACACGTGGAGCAGGACATTTTTCGATAGAACACAATGAAATAAAATGCTTATTATACCCATAGTTTTACCGCAGGATAATTGAACTATACCTGAAATAAACCATGCCATTGATACATTGATTCATTAGTACATAGTAGTATGTATCTTGTGGCACTGTGGAACTTTAAATCTTTAAATTATAATTCATAAACGCATATCCCTATTGTTTAGGGTGTAAAGTGAAAAATAAGGGATTTGTTCAATGTCAGGTAACTGTTTTTTTTCTTTCTTAAGAAAACCTTGGAACGCACACATTTCAGGCCACTGTGTCACCCCAAATAACTTGGTGTCATTATTATTAAAATGTCCCATTTAATCAAGTAAAAAGCACATGATATTGTTCTGCATGCTTTCGTTGTACTGTTCCTGTTGAGATGTGATACAGACATGAGATTATCCAGGATTTCCTTTAAGGCTGACGACAAACTGTTCTAGTTTCCTGCTTGAATGACTCAGATTGAAGTTATTGCTTTAGGTACTGCTCAAAGTGTAACAGTACCCTTGAGCTATGCTGTATATTAAGGCTTTGATGGGAACACACACTATGAACACTGCTTTATAAACGGCAGGGGAAATAAAGTGTGTCGTGTTCTCGTCGTTGATTCGTCACATACTTTAGTAAGACAATATCTCATATGTATTTTGCAAAGGATCGAACCACCACATCAGTGAACTATAACTAAAGAAACCTGGCTGAAAACATGACATTTCATTTTTTTTCAAGGAGTCAAGGGTCACACATATTGCTCTGTCAAATAAGCTCTTACATTGTTAATGGACTGCACATGTGTAGTGCCTTTCTAGTCTCGCGGCCCCTCAAATGATTTAACAGGCTTCACAGTGCCATCTGGCCATCGGTAACTAGCAATCGCATCCTTCACGCACCTTCGTCACAGCTTAAGAAGCATTGTTAGGGGTTACGTGTCTTGCCCAAGGACACACGGACATGTGGGTCAGCTGGACCTGGAATCCATCCGCCAATCCACTAATTGGAGGACAACCGTGCTCTCTGCTCACCCAAAAACAAAACACCCAGAGGAGATGGATGCTGGCTCCTCACCAGCTAACATCACTTGTGCCATCTAGTGGCCATCTTTCAAATCACAAAAGTGCCTCACAGAGGGCTTATTGGTCAGACAAATCCCATGCTCGGTGCACCTAAACAGGGCAGTGCCACACCGGCAGGGTTGAGATGATTTAAAATTGGGAGGAGATTCATCTTTTGAGGATAATTAACCAAGTTTAGTTAATGGCAATGGTGACTTGCAGTCTTCACACCCATGCATGTTCAGAGGAAAAGCAAACCTGAGGTGTCTTAGTAAAAAGTTCTCCTCTAGAGCAGTGTCAGTGCTCCTCGTCATATACAGTGCATTGCATAGGAATCCAACCCCCTCAGACTTCACTGCATTTTGTGATGGTATAACCAGGTTCAAATGGATTTCATTGGGATTTTATGTAATGGACCAACACAAAATAGTCCATCATCTGGAAGTTGGGGGAAAGTTTATGTGGATTTCAAAATGATGTGCAAAAAAATGTGTTGAGTTCAACACTGATTAGTAAATGCAAATTTAATTTCAGTATAAATACACATGTTCTGTGAAGGCCTCAGTTTGTAAGAAAGCATTACTGATTAAGGAGCGTCATGAAGACCAAGGAGCACAACAAACAGCTCAGGGATAAAGTTGTAGCGAAGTACGGAGCAGGTTTAGGTTATAAAAAAATAGCCCAAGCTTTGAACATTTCACAAAGTACCATAAAATCCATCATCAAGTAATGGAAAGAACATAGCACAACCACAAACCTACCAAGAAAAGGTCGTCCACCTAAACTGACCATCCGGACAAGGAGAAGATGAATCAGAGAAACAACCAAGAGGCCCATGGGAAATCTGGACGGGATGCAAAGATCCACCGCTGGGGATCTAAGAAATCCTGTTTGGAGTTTGGCATCAGCCGTGTGGGAGACCCAGCAAACACGTGGAAGAAGCTGTGTGCTTCTCTTCAGCATCTCCAGGGAAACTGTGAGGGGAAGATTGGATGGAGCCAAATACGGAGCAATCCTTGAAGAACACACGATGCAGTCTGCAGAAGACTTGAGACCGTTTGGACCGAACCATCACTTTCAGACCTGTATGAAAGCATCTGTATGCATTAAGTGCTCATTTATACATATTTTCTTTCATTTGGTTACACACCACGAATCAGTCCGGCTATATTTCATATTTTAAGCGAGTGTCACTGTGTGTGTCCTGTCGTCAGTGTGTATATATGGGTATGAATGATGACGTGAAGGGTTGAGGAGCTTTGAGTGGTCTGAAGACCAGACAAGAGAAATGCAGGTTTTTCCCAACACAAGTACAGTCCAAATATCATTTTACTGTTCTGTTGCATGCAGTTTGCAATCATTTGGGACATTCTACCACACTCAACAGTACTGTTATTGCAATGCACATTCCAGTCCCTTGACTTCAATTATTGTGATTGTATGAAGTTGAATGGACCTTTATGGATTTGATAGGTTCATTAAAGTAAAAAAAAAAAAGAGGCCAGCATGAACATTTTTACAACATCACAAACAACGCACACAGAAAAATACACCTGTAACACATTACATGGG
Source organism: Gasterosteus aculeatus (assembly GCF_964276395.1). Taxonomy (NCBI): domain Eukaryota; kingdom Metazoa; phylum Chordata; class Actinopteri; order Perciformes; family Gasterosteidae; genus Gasterosteus; species Gasterosteus aculeatus. The sequence goes on along the minus strand of NC_135709.1, from coordinate 2,632,391 downwards.
TTAAACAAAAGACGAAGGGTATTATAATAATAATATTAGTAATAGTGTCAGGGTCATAGCTTCGTCACAGCAGCAGCGTCATGGAATCTTTGTTTCATAGATCAGTAATAGTATCTGAATGCTCGTAAGTAAATCTACCTCATAGCCGAACAAGGTTGAATTCAAGATTCAATATATTTATTTTCATGTTTCCAGTTAACGCGTCACTCTGTACAATGAAATCCTTACAGTGTTGCCAAACCTGATCACTGCCGTTGAAGATTGACAGGGTCTGCTCACTGTTTCATCGAGCCGGTGTGTAAGAGGTAAGAGGACCCCCCCGGCCACTGTTCTCCAGCTACCTCCTCCGTCTCCTCAGATGTCATCTCAGATGACTTCCAGGAACCTCGGTGTGACACCCGACAGTCCACTTTCCCTCACTGCCAACAATCACAGAAACAACACGATCCTGTGTATACAGATGCTGCACAACATCAGGAGAATACGTCCCCTTTCTCACCCAGAAGGCACCTCAGGCTGCGGTCATCTCGCACCGTGGCTACTGTAACTCCCTCTCAGCACGTCTACCCGATAGTGCCATTCAACCTCTGCGGCTCATCCAGAAGGCAGCAGCTCGACGGAATTCACCCACACGACTCCGCTCCCTTCACTCGTTGGCCGTAGTTGCCCACATTCGTTTCAGAACATTGGGCCTTATTCAGAATCAGCTTTTATTTATTCAGCAATTGGCCAATATCTTCACCAATGAGTCATTTGTTACATTTGTTCTTATGAAAGTTCCCAAGAAAAGTCTACCTGTGATCCATGACGTGTCCCTAAACAGCGGAATTGTTCGCAGGTGCGGTCTTTGAATGATGAATCCCAATATGTCAGAAATTGAAAGCTCGTGCGCCGTTGCTCCTGTTTCGCATGGGTTTACGCACCGTTAATTCCCATTAAAAGGGCATGAGATGGCCGAGCCGTGTGCACACTCAGAGAAATGTCAGAAAGACTGTGGAGGCCTCGACTCCGAGAAAAAGAAACACTTCAGTGAGATATTGCTGCAAGAAGTAGGCGCAAAACTCAACATCATATTAAGCAGCGTCAGCCGTGGCTACAAAGCGGTAAATAAAACCGATGCAGGGAATGCAATTACCTATGCAGTGAATGCATCCGGACACATAATTGTGTGTAAAATGAAAATAATTAGCTGAAAAAATATAAAGGAGGGCGGCACGGTCGCCTCACAGCAAGAAGGTCCCGGGTTTGACTGGCCTGCTCTTGCCCCCCTGCGACCCTGTGCGCAGGATAAGCGGTTTGAAGATGGATGGATGGAATTATGAAGAGAGAAATATTCCATTTTAAAATAAAACAGACGAAAACGGTGTAACTACTTATTTTGTCAGCTCTCAATTGTGTGTGAGAGTGGTCCTGGGTGTGCGTGAATTCTGTTCAAGAACAGATCCCAAATAAGAACATTGGTGAATGCCAGAATCTGTGTGAAAACTGCGTAAGTGGGAATGAAGCACAAATTTGTTCGTGAGAACATTTGGTAAATGAGGCCCATTCGTATTTGGGTGCCGTGCAGCGAACAGATCATGTCCAGTCCACATCTACATTAAACCTTACCTTCGTGTCCGCTCACTCCGCTCTGCATCTGTCTGTTGAGTTAAACACTCAACATCATTTTAGTAGCACCGGGCCGAGGCGGTTTTACACTCCTGCACTGTAAAAAAAAGTATGTTGATTTTACGGTAATAAACTGTTAAATCACAATGGTAAAAATTAAAAATAGGTCATTTTCTATCACATTGAAATACCGTATATGTATATATCAGCGCAAACCGTAATTAATGCATCTATTTCTTGTAAGAAATACATTTTCTTACTGTTAATTGTACTAAACAGTGTACCGATAACGGAAATACACCGTATTATGACAAAAACACCCTGTACCATAATTTTTATATTTATAACTTAAAAAATATATAATCTGTCCCTGTTAAATGTACGGACTACTGTGCTGGCAACCCAAATATAACATATTTTAAATGTAACAGCCAGCTCCCCCTGTGTTTGTTTGCTTTGCCTGTGTTTCCCCTGTCTCTGTGTTTGCCTGTGTTTCCCCAGCCTGACGGCAATCAGCCATCGGGGGACTCTCCTACATCAACCCGGGTCTTCCTGCCATTCAGCGCCACTCGTCAGAGTGGTAACTGTGTATTCATGCCACCTGCTTTTAGACGCTGTCTTTGTTCACCTCGTCCTGTTTTTTGCCACGTTGATGCCTTTGTGCTAAAATGAATCCTCTTTTATCATTCAACCTGACTCTTATTAATTTTGATTAACTATAAAGTGGAATTATATTCAGAGTGTTGGTTTCTTCTAAGTCATTGAAGCTCAGTTAAACGCAAGAAGGCAGTGAATGTATCTCTGCTCAAGCAGTTCATCAATCTAACTTTGCCTTTGTTTCTGTTTTTGGGCTACAGAGAGGATCGTCCCAATCCACCTGGGCCCGGTTTTTCTAAAGGTTTAATCTGGATAAAATTGATCCGGATTTAGTAATCCCATTTTTTGCGATCCGTGATCACGTAATCCATTTTACTTTTGAGCCAGTTTTTCAAAGCAACATCGGATTGGATCAATCTGATCCGGATAGGAACTTCTCAGGATCACCAAATCTGGATAACAGGATGGGAAATCACATGTATAGATATGCCAGTGTGGGGTCAATATAAGTTTATTTGAAATGAAAACGCACACATTTAAAAAAAACTAAAAACAAGAAAAAACCCACTCCATCCTCTTCCAGCAGTCCGCTCATCTGAGACCTACAACACAAACACTGTGCATTGAGGATATTTATAACAAGTTTCAAATATAGATGTATTGAATTTTAAAAAAGACTTAATGTCAAATACTCCACAATAATTTCAGACTTCCTCGTCTGATGTGGGGAGACCAGCTTGTCTGAGCGTAGCCTTTAGGAGGTGCATCTCAAGTCTGGCCTTGGTTTGCTGCAGTTTGGTCAGAGTCAGTTGTTCCTCTGCCAGAACGAGCAAACAGGACGAGCAACAAGGGACGCAATAGTTAGACACTATTTCTGATTTGGATTTGTTTTGGATTTCAAAAATCAGTGATTGCCATTCTTTGCATTTTTTTGGTTATTCTGTAATCATTGCATGCATCACTACTAAATATCCTAAAAACAAAAATATTTTCAATTGTGATGAATATATATATCAATTAGTGACAGAATAAAATGTATTGTTTTTGGTCAATTTTGACAGCTGTTTGGGGGATTATTTTATGAGGCCGAACTCTTTCTACTTTGCTGTAGGCCTATACTGAAAGGCTGAATACGTTAAAGCCTACCTAATCACTGACGGACAAATAAAATTAAAACCTTATGAATAAATAGGATATCTTGTAAGATACTGCGTCATCCAAATATAGTATTATTTGATACATTTTTAAAGTTTTCATTACATTTTGGGCATGAAATCTACGCTGAATCCACCCTTCTGATGGGATCAATTTAATACAGATTTTTTGGATCAAAGTGATCCAAATCCTACAAAAAAGTTCTGAAAAACCCAAACTAAAGGTTTGATCCGGATCTAAACCAAGATTGGATTACGTGATCTAATCCGATTATGTAATCCGTTTTTTCTTTTGAAAAATCCATTTTCAAGATTTGAGCCAATCCGTTATCCAAAATCCTAGTGGATTACTTTTGAAAAACCGGGCCCTGATGATACAAGTCCTCAAGCAGAAGGTCCCGACCCGCTCCTGGATGTTGATACCAACAATTTGCAATTTGCTTTGAACTTTGTATTAAAATACCGTAACTCAAAACACAGTACAACCGTACTGTGTTTATCTCTGAGAAAGACCTTATTTAGGTTCAGAATAAATGCTGTTTTTAAAAAACATACCGTATTTTCTTATACAAAGAAAACGGTAATTTACCGTATATTTCACGGATTTCTTTTTACGGTGTATCTGTTTTTTTAATAGTGGTTTTCTCTAAACAAAACTGTTCTTAACTGGGAATTTTACGGGTGCAAAAAAACATACCGTAATGTCTTATACGGTGTCACTTTATTTTTTACAGTAAACCTCTGGCAACCACAGCTGCCAGTAATTTACTGTATATTTCACAGATTTTTTTTTTGCAGTGTGCCACACAATTCACTTTCCAAGGTCAGCATAGTAAGATAACAAAGGAAGAAACAAAGACATCCATTGAGACGAGTCAAACCCCCGACAGGTGGCCTCTTGGTATCTAACACGGTAGTGAAAGCAAGGTTGGGAATCAGGTCAAACTGTCTGTGCTACCAACATGTTCCTAGTCTAAACAAGGCAGACGTTCTAAATGTTCTCACCTTCATCAAGCAGAGCCGCCAGCACAAGCTCTCCTCTGTAGCTCACCTTGTTCTGCACCGCGGGCAAATACGTGTAATGTACGCAGCTGTGGCCGGTATTGGCTGGTTGTTAAGCCACGATAGATTGCAGACTACTTTCCGGTTACAGACACGGAAGCTTTGTTGAACACCAGGCGGAATTAAAAAAGGCGGAATTTACGCATCCCCTCCCATCTCTTTATGGTAAACTCTCACTTCCTTGACCCTCCTGTGAATCCTTGAGGCTTATAATATATATGATAATGATTCGTATTAGAATCACAGTTTGTGTCTTATTAGATATTACATTAGTATGTTAGACGAATTACTGCAATATGAATTAAACACTATTTGTATTCATTTGTCATATAATTAGTGTATACATAACATCCTGCCACAATGTAACGTTAAAGCCCTACGGGAAGGGTCACATTTTCTCCCTTTTGGAAGTTTTGGTCTCCTGTTACACTGTACATGAGCAAAAGGAGGTAGGACTGCCCCGTGAGACAAATAGTTTGATTTTGGATCATATAAACTGAGTCATACATAATGGTTGACATGTGATGAACTGTGATGATTTAAGATGTATTATGATTAGAGTGTATTACCTATTAGATATCAATATTATGCATGTTATGTTATGTTCACATGGAGAAGTTTTAAGCCAAAGGTGTGATGATTGAATGTATTGTAATATTGAGCCAATAGGGATCTGTAAGGTCAGTGAGGGATTTCAGATGAAACCAGGACAGAGTCATTGAGCAGAAAGGAATTCACGAGGACAACGTGGGAGGAGGTGCGCTTGAATGTGCAGCCAAATACGACCACAATGGACAAACCTCACAATATGCATGCCACGAAAATTCAAATCAAATCAGTTTAGCCATGTACTTTAAGCTTAAAGTAATAATGCATCCATAGGGCAGAGGAGATTCCATCTATCTTCTCTTCTGAATGAAGGACAAAGTGCGAGAAGAATGTCATCCCAGCTGTCTAAATATTCAGGGGTCATACAGCAGAAGGAGTCTGCACTGCAAGTAAATAATAGAAATCTCTATCAATCAACCAATATATATGACAGTAGCAGTTACTGAAACACGTAACCTTACTTTCTACGTCCAACTGCCATAACTGGCCAAAGTGAGTCCGCTTAATGTGAACAGTCTCGCATCTCCTTCTAAATCAAACACAGAAAAACATTATGTGTTGTGTAATCTAAGCTTTCTGTTCACCGCCTCTCAGAAAAAGAACATTGTGTCCGTTTGGTTTAACAACAGAAATCATGTTGAGTTGTTGTGTTATATCCAGAAAAGTTCATTTAATCAAGTGTGTGTCTATGTTGTCTCTGGATTTCCTGTTTTATTTTGAAAGTTTACCTTCCTCTCGTTTGTTTCCTGATTGCTTCCACTTGTGCCCTTACCCTGTGCGTCTATATTAGCTGTAGCTGTTATATATATCAACATATCCCAGCATGCATACATACACAAATCCATGACAAACATACACAACCAGCAGCTCACGGTATCGGGAGGCTTGTCTGTAGTTATTAGGGAAAAGTCACTTTAATGACCGTTTTATGTACAGTTTATACTTCTTATCATGAAATGGATCAAAATGAGCTCAGGCGGACAAGTTCTGAACCTGAAATCACTTTCTAAGTCAATAAAGATACAGAATAAATACACAAAGAAACTGAACTTGCTTTGCTCTTATTGTTTTGTTGCGTGATTATGAACTTTACGTTTAGTTGTGTTTTATGGAGCAGGAGGAAGCAGCATCAAACTGAAGGAGAACGATGTGTGTACTGTAGCTCGGACATATTCTGTAATATCTTAAGGTTAAAGTTAAAATAGCTTGTACCCCATGCAATAGAAAAATACTTGCATACAGGTGGTGTTTTTTTACAGTATTGATTGAATATATCCTCTGCCTTGAGATTGCATTACTGCATTTAGATGAAAGTACATGGCCAACGGACTTAATTTGAATTTAAATTCTTCTCTCAGCCTGTATGCTCCGGAGGAGAAGCATATCTTCCTCAATTAAATGAAATAAGAAGATTATCTTCTTTGTCTGTAGGTTGTACATTTTTGGGCTTTTACTGTCAAGTGTAGCAGGTTGCTAGGCAACGGGGAGCAGTGGAGGTAAAGCTGATGACGCAGACAGGAAGACCCCCCCCCGTAGGCCAGACCGCCCCACTTCAGAGACCGCCCGGTTCAGCCTATGAGGTTGTTGGAGGACCGAGCCCGGGTCTACGGCCCAGGTTATCCAAGATGGCGCCGACGATGACGATTTTATACTACTAACCCATAGCATTATTCTTTATTTTATTCCTCTTTATGTCTGACATATTATGGCAATAAATGTTTCCTGATTCCTGACACAGCTATCGTCTTCTCCCTGCTTGTCCTGTGCCAGTTCGTCTTGTTCCGCGTGATAGCGCGTACCCATGTCCCATTGCCAAGTCTTCATGCTACTGTTACATACATTTATTTTTTAACCTTGCCTCTGGTGCATTTGGGTTCAGGGCCATTGTCTGTTCTTGACCTGTTGCGATGTTTGAATTTGGAGAATGCATGAACTTTAGTACCACTCTGCACCTCCCACCACCCCCTCCCTCGGGGGCCGGCACAGGGGGCAGAGGGATTTGTTACTGAAAAGCTCACTGCAGTCCTCTCTGTGCTGTTCTCGAGGCCGGTCAGGATGAGGGCGGCGGCTCAGTTGGTTGCGTTTCTCCTTCCTGTGCTGATAGCGATAGCACAGTCAGCACCAGGTAAGAAAGTGATTTGTTTTACCCCGTGTGACATTCTGATGCTCCGGCCACTATGACAAATGCTCAGCTTCATTGCGAAAAATCATAAATATTTCAAGCATAATGAGTCAGGAAGCAGGATACTAAACCAACAACCAAGACCTCTTCATCGTCACCACTCACCATGCTATCGGGTTTAACCATCACCAGACAATTAATAGGATGATAATACACAATTACAACTGCAGGTCGCTGTGGTGAGAAGCTAATGCTAGTCCTACCTGAGCTGTTGTTTCCGCTGACTTTCCTGGTGCTACAAAGTCTCTTTGTTCCAAAGTTTCCCCGCTCTTACCGGCTGCCTCTCAGAGTCTTCTGGCAAGCAACGCATAGTTGCAGATTTGTCTTTCCGAAACTCCATCTGCGTGGTCGGTCTAAGATCAGATGTCATTTTCTTTTGACTTTCTTTGAAAAAAAGACAAAGGAAAGCATGAAGAGAACAAGCAAACACCACAAACATCTTCTGACAGGGATTGGGTGAACTGTTGGGGTTTAAGTAGTTGCTGCACAATTAATTGAATTTTAATCATGATTTTGGCTGCCACAACTAAATGAGCCTGATTGTCAGCAATATTGACGTATTAAAACGCGAGCTCTGCTGCATATGAAATCAAGCACGTCCTTGACTAACAGTCAGCCAACCACCGCAGGGAGCTAGTCCCCCGAAAAGGATCATCATCCTTTGGCTGGAAATTTTGGGGATTTAGGGCAAGTGATAACCAAGAACAAAACATGTGCGGTTAAAGTCGTGCCTGCGCAAAATGACCACAAACCATATGCACGGCAAACGCATCAAGGCCAAAGCTAGCGCTACCTCACTGAATCTCCGTTAATGTCCAAAGACGTCAACCCAGATAACCAGTTCAAAGGGAGAAAATCCTGTGGACGCCTGGGGAACCACCCGCACTGCAAATCAGAGGAACCACCATTAATGGTAGTGAACGCCAAAGTGCCCTCGGCATTGTCGGGGTGGTTTACCAATTGATACTCCGAGGCTCGTCTGCCTGTCGTCTGTCACCACCACACCCCTCCATCACATATCCATCCATCCATTGTCAAACCGCTTATCCTGCACACAGGGTCGCGGGGGGGCTGGAGTCCATCCCAGCCAACTTCGGGCGATAGACAGGGTACACCCTGGATTGGTCGCCAGCCAATCGCAGGGCTACACAGAGACATACAACCATTCACACTCACATTCACACATCTACGGGCAATTTAGAGTCCCCAATTAACCTGATCCCCAGAGCATGTCTTTGGACTGTGGGAGGAAGCCGGAGAACCCGGAGAGAACCCACGCAGACACGGGGAGAACATGCAGACTCCACACAGAAAGGCCACTGGGCGGAATCGAACCCAGGACCTTCTTGCTGTGAGGCAACAGTGCTAACCACCACGCCACCGTGCCGCCCTAATTCTGTGATATGTGGTGGAAAAATATATTGACGATTGACGAGTCCATAAATATGGAAGTAAATCTGTGTCATCGGATTGTGAAAAAAAAGGTGATTGAAGTTCTCTACAACCGCGTTCCTGGTTTCAAAACTCCAACGCCAATCACTCCTAATAGCTTGTCGAAGCATCCCAGCATCATTAAATCATTCAAAACTAGAAGAAAACGCGTATTCTGACCTGCTGTACGCTCTCGTTTAACTTCCGCTTAGTTCATGTCCTATACAGTCTGTTAATGTACAAATGTCAGCTGTCTATTACTGAATCTTACAGACGCAAACCACACTGATGGCATAAAGTTAAAGTTAAAACACTCAACGAAGCCCCCGTTATTAATGGACATGGCTGAAATCCGGTCATCATAGTCGAAAAAGCCGAAGTTGCTCGCTCCTTTTGCGCGACGCACGCTCCCGATCTTGAATCTAGAATTGATTGCTCTTCCTTGGGTTCCCGGATGTTACGATTGAATTTTTTGGGGTTGAATTTTTTGGAGTTGAATTTTTTGCATTGAATTTTTGCGTTGAATTTTTTGCAGTTGAATTTTTTAATGTTGAATTTTTTGCAGTTGAATATTTTAACGTTGAAAAACATTCAGATACATGATTCCAAATGCTGAGATGAAAACATATATCACAGAACAAAACTCATATTTTAAAGCTTCATTCTTTACTTACTGAAAAAGATTACAATGCTGTAATCTGTTGGGTAGGTTCTACTGTAATCAGCAAATTTCCACACGTTAAGAGAACATATCGGTCATTATTTACACGTCTGTCGTCAGAATCATTGCAGGAGACAAATGCAAGTTAAGGTCAGCAGAGGCCAAGTGGTTTGTCTGCCCAAGAGGTGAATACTTTACCGTCGTTTGTGTGACGCTTGATTCAATTGCACGCAAAAGGAGGCCTCTGACAAAGGGGATAATGCAGCACCTGCAGAAAGTCGTAACACAAATAACAACAATAATCCTTAAAGAATAAAGGTTTCTCCTTTAGAGTGTGGAGGCCTTTTAACTCTCTAGTCACAGACCCATCATGAGCAGTCTAATTTGGAATAAAACCGAAATCACCAAACATCATACAAACTCCACGCTGCTTGGTTAGGAACAGGGTCATTTCTTTCTCTCTAAATGGTTTAAAAGGTGACATATAAATATTGTTGTGCTTTTTATTTCATATGATAATGCTAAATGTACCACAACTGCGCAGGATTTTAGAATGTGCAACATTTTACAAACGGCGCCCCAAATGTTCCTCGTTCGGAAAGTGGACTTTAAAGTCTTATTCAGCCATTCCACCAGACCATCAATCTGCAATGATGCACACTGGTCCAAATAGACTAATACAGAGGTCTTCAACAGGGGGTCCGCGGAGGTACTGCGGGGGGGATAGTACAATTTTTGGTGGATAAGATTTTTTAAATAAAAAAATTCAGCCAATTTTTTATTTTTTTGTCTTCAGAATCAGAATTGTATTCATTGTCTTTCAATACACATTAACATTAATCCAACATATTGTAGCAAACAGATAGATTGATGGAGAATCTTTCAGTCTGCAACGCACACATCCAGCTCCCCACAGCAGCTCCCAAGCTGGACACCGGTTCACTCACAGCTCCTTTCATGCAATTGACTTGATTCAGCCAATCAGATCGCGTCCATGCTCACATTTAAACGTTTAAAGTTTAAAGATGGCGGACCAAACCCAAAATTTGGGGATCCTTGGCCTGAAAAACGTTGAAGATCCGTGGACTAATAGACCAAATAGATGCCCAGTAACCAATAAAGTTCCCTCAATCTACTCAACGTGAACGAGGTGCCCTGGTCAGTCGGAATCTCTTTCGGGATCCCGACTCTGGAGACACTTGCAGAAATGTTGCGCAACTGCCCTGCCTTGGGATATTGTGTTGCGTAATACACTAACAGAAAGAGACACCTGCGTGCACTCGGTAAAAAGGCCCAATAAGGTCCACGCTCGAATGGCCTCTATAACGCCAGAGGACGCAAAGGAGTGGAGGGGTTCCCAGTTGACACTAAAGGCTGGACGCACGCCAACAGCACACGTCCCCCCCAGATTCCCATCCATCCATCCTACCATCCATCCATTGTCAAACCGCTTATCCTGCACACAGGGTCGCGGGGGGGAGTCCATCCCAGCCAACTTCGGGCGATAGACAGGGTACATCCTGGATTGGTCGCCAGCCAATCGCAGGGCTACACAGAGACATACAACCATTCACACTCACATCCACACATCTACGGGCAATTTAAAGTCCCCAATCAACCTGATCCCCAGAGCATGTCTTTGGACTGTGGGAGGAAGCCGGAGAACCCGGAGAGAACCCACGCAGACACGGGGAGAACATGCAGACTCCACACAGAAAGGCCACTGGGCGGAATCGAACCCAGGACCTTCTTGCTGTGAGGCGACGGTGCTAACCACCACGCCACCGTGACGCCCCCCCCCCCCCCCCAGATACCCGGCCAATAAAATATAAAACTATCCCATGTGCAGATTTTCCCGGTGGCTCTTCGGCACAAACTTACTCATTATAGCAGAAAGTGCGGGTGTGACCAATGATGCTATGCAATCAGATAGTTTGCGGTGTTTAATGAATATTCTTTAAGTGACTGTAAAACAGTACAGTTTTGTAAACATCATATTCATCTTACAGTACGTGTGTGAAGTCTTTTGTTGGTAATACATCAAGATGAGTGTGATACATTACAAACGCTTGTAGCTCCTTCTGTGCGTTCTGCGCAGAGAGGTCACCTGTGACCAGCAGGCTCCTGTTTTGTGTGTCAGGTGATGGTGTGGATCCACGGAGGAGGTCTGTCAATGGGTGCAGCCTCTCAGTTTGACGGCGCTCCATTGGCCGCGTATGAAAACATAGTGGTGGTTATTATTCAGTATCGCCTCGGCATCCTAGGATTCTTCAGGTAAGTTTATGTTGCTCTTGCACATTTCTGACGGTCTGAAATAAGGGGAACACCGTTAAAGTATCACAATGACCATTTGAAGACTTTACTTGCTGAAAATATTTTCCACTCTCAAAGCACTGGAGACGAGCACGCACGGGGAAACTGGGGGTTCATGGATCAGCTGGCAGCACTGAGATGGGTGCAGGAAAACATCGAGGCCTTCGGCGGTGATCCACAAACTGTCACAGTGGCTGGAGAATCGGCAGGAGGAATCAGTGCATCAATATTGGTAAGAAAAGCAGTCATCAGAAGAAAATAAACATCATAGTGACATACAATATATATTTATATATGAATTTTCACAGCGTTGCTCAATCATGTTAATGCACAGTTGTCATTCCTTATGAACAGACTCTCTCTCCACAAGCAAGAGGACTGTTTCAGAGGGCAATTTTTCAAAGTGGAGTGGCAACACTTGGCACCTACACTACAAAACATCCCCTGGGTCATGCCAAGGTACTGTGATATGTAACGATGAGAAGAACTGTTTGCTGAACCTGTATCCCCAGGGAACTATAATCCCCTCAAGGAGTTGGGTTAATGCATTGAACAGATAAACAACTGGATCTGCCAGAAGCTAGTCCATGCGCTCGTCTTCCGTAGACTGGACTGCTGTAGCAGTGTGTTCAAAGTCAGTCAGTCAGAATGCTAAAGCTCGAGTCCTCGCTGAGACCAAGAAAGTGGATCCCATCACTCTTCTGTTCTGAGATTTTAACACTGCCGTGCTAACCGAAAATAAAAAGACTAAAATGCTACAGTTGCTGAAGAGCTGGATGGTTTGGGACCAAAATACATGTCTGAGCTGCTGCTATTTTTCTGTGGTTACTCAGACATCGATGTACGGATGTCATCATTGTAGCCCCGTTTTTCCTCTTTAAGGGAGGTTGACCTTTGTGTGCATGGGGACAGGCTTTTTCCTATCGGGGTTTGACATCATCTCCCCCGTCATTCTTCAAGTGTGGAATGTATTCCGATGGGTCTATCAGGCTCGGCTGAACCATGGGGCATTGCAGTGGGTGGGAGCTTTCCGGCGGGAGGTCCGCCTGGCGTAGGCTTCGGCGCATCTCACCGATCCCTCAAGTGCTTTAACTACCAGCAACTTCCACCCGGTCCTAGGCATGCCCATCTCCGTTAGTAGTTGGTCCGTTTTCTTGTGAAGGGCGCCCCGCCACGTCAGGACCACCACTCCAAACCGTACATCAGAGGGGTTCTTGCTCCAATGACCTCCTACCCAGACCCTGATGTCTTCCCTGTCATAATAGTCCGACTTTTGCTTGTATGCGGCCGCCATGGTGGTAATGCATGCGTCCGCCCGGTTTGGACCAGATTCTGGCTGTTTCATTAAAAGTCCAACTTTTATTCTAATCTTACCTGTTGTTAAATGTCCTTTTCTTTCGCCTTATGTTTGGATGGTTTTATGTGGAGCAGTTTGAATTGCCTGTTTTTTTTTTTTAATGTGCTATACAAATAAATTCCCTTGCCTTACAGTGGTTTCATCAGAACTCAGTTAAAAGTAGATGAGAGCACAGTCCCCCAAAAGTGAAAACAAAAAAGGGCCAGAATCGACACGCTCAGTGGTAGAAAAGGGCTGTCCTTGAAATGTCCCTGGCTCCGCAAGTCAGAAGACAGCAAAAGGGTCATAAGGTGCCCGGCATACTAAGAGGCTCCGTAGAGATGAAAGGGACTGCAGAGTTGGATCAAAATAGCCTATGGGAAATTCTGTTACCGAAGTTAAATTACACATTTTTGATATTCACATTTATATTAGCGCAGCTAATAGAAGTTATCAAGCTATATGGATCAGAGATCAAGCAGAATTGCTAATGTTCTTAAATAGTGTAATGACTTTCAGGGGCGTTTCAGCAAAGTACTAAGCATCAACTTGCAAACTGCTAGTGATGCTGTTGGATGTTTTGACTCCTCCTGGCAACAGCCAAGAAGATTCTATTCTATATTCTTTGAGCAACTTTCACACCTACCGGGTTAAAATAAATACAGACTTTAACTTTGGTCTACGGAATATTTATATCAGGATACATGTGAAGTAGTTATACATTCTCTCTCTTCCTTATACCTAGATTGTTGCCAACCTCACTGGATGCAACTTCAGCAGCACAGAGGAAGTGGTTGCGTGCATGAGGGGGAAAAGTAAAGAGGAGCTGGTTGATGCAACTAAAAAGGTAAATAGTCCCGTGAAGATGTGCGAGCACAAGTTTTTGAAAAGTATTTAGCTGTGATTTGATTGTGTGCTTCATGGCATTTCGAGAATCCTTCTGTCATTAGTGAGGGATTGGGACGCCAACACTAATCAGAAAACCTTCTAACCTTCTTGTTCTAGTTTTTAAACATTTTTAAATGGTGGACTGCTAAAAGGAAAAGGTATATGTTTTCACAAAGAAACCATCTGACACGACGCAGAGGTTGAACAAACTAATTTCCTCCACTGAGTAAGGTGTGTGCTGCGTTTAGATGAGAATCTTCCTGGGAGCCGTGGTGGACGGCGTGTTTCTCACCGACACGGCTGAGGAGCTGCTCAAGAGGAGAGAAGTGCTACGGGTTCCAGTGATGATGGGATTAACCAACCACGAGTTTGGATGGATCCTGCCTAAGGTCACAGCACTCAATGCTTTCCGTTTCACCACCATGCAGACACGAGACACTTAACACAGCCTCTTTGAGAACTCCAGCATACCTGCTGTCCTTGATTATTAAATTAAATCATTTGTATCTTTATATTGAACGATGAAACATTGTCCCATCGCAGAGCTTCGTCCCACCCGGCTGGGAGAACGGCATGAACAGAGAGACCGCGCTGGCAGTGATGAACATGTTCAACCCTACAGGGGTGAGATCTTTGAGCGCTGATGAACGATTCATTTGAATTGAAGCAGAGTTGTTTTTTTAATAATGTCAGCTGACTTTTTATAAGTTATTGAGGAGTCTATATTGAATGGTTATCAAAAGCCATTGTGTAATTCAGGTGTCAAAGGTAAACGAGCATCCGCATGAACATATTGTGTATCTGGTATATGGCTTGTGAAGAGGTCTGAGCAACGAGCACTAAAGGAAAGCAAAACAGACAAACTGTATCAAGCTATCCAAGGCAGAGGAATAGGGCATCGTCGAGAAAAACAGAGTTGGACAACAACATTGGGACCAGGAGGAAAGGGGGAGACATCTACGTAGAAGAGACTGGGAATATTCTGCCAGCAACGGCTCTGATGGGGAGATCTACATGGTGCAACTGACTGAAACCAGAGACAAATAGGGTGTAAGCTGCCGTTGAAAACCAAAGAAGACAATTCAGCGGGAAGTCTGTTGATGTAGTTTATGTGTATTAACTTTATTTGGGTTATGTTTTGTTGACATTTTTTAATAGGGGTGCTATAACTCCGGGTAGTTCTTAGCTGTAACTGTTGAACAACATTTTGGGGGAAATTAACCCACTTTTTAAATTGAAAGCCGGTTTATTGTCCCTTGTCTGCTTGGTCCACGACAGGAAGTTTTCAACCTATTGACACTTAGTGTCTCCTAACAACGCAGCAGAGCTTTCACCAACAAGGATAGTCGGGAAAACACATTGATCACATATTCATCGCATGGGACGTGGACAGCATCCACACAGTGAACACGAGCCTGGCCTATTGCGCAGCCGCAACACAGATTGCAGGTCGTGAAGCTGCAGAAGGGGAAACCTGACGGTCAAACCCTCCCCCCCCCCCTCCCTCGCTCCAGGCTTCCTCTGCTAACGATCTCATCGCCGACGAGTACATGAAAGATGCCCAAACGCCAGAGGAGATCAGAGATGCGTTCACCGAGATCGTGGGAGACCTGCTGATGACGCTGCCGGTTCTCAAGGTGGCCGGATACCACTCAGGTCAGAGAGCTCGTCCGGAGAGAGTGCGCGGACGTTCCCGTTGCGCCTGGAGATGAATTGATGCTTTTTGCAATCGCTCGAGGGAAGCCTCAAGGTTCATACATGCCTCCAAGGTGATCTTTGACCGTCATACCTTCTCCTCCATGTATTCAGATGCAGGCATTCCGGTTTACATGTACGAGTTTGTGTACAGTGCTGACATTCACAAAAGCAACAGGCCGAGCTTCGTGAAAGCAGATCATGCAGATGATGTCGGCTTTGTGTTTGGTGCGTGTTTCTGGAGTGGCCACATCCAAATCACAGGTGGGTTAGACATCTTGTGTCATCACAAACATCTGAGGGTTGAAGTAATATTAATATCTGGGAATGGTGGAATAAATCAAGAAATAAATGTGACCACGAAGGTGAAAGACGTCCCATTTTCAGGCATTATCACCGCGGAGGATGAGAGGCTCTGCAGGAACATGATGTCGTACTGGGGCAGTTTCACGCGGACTGGGTGAGTAAGCGCAGACAACAATATCATTAGAGCTGAGCTTCATGTCTTCATCCAAATCCATCAAGAAAGGTTTAAGCATCTGTCCCGTCATGGCTGGATGTCATGTGTACAGTAATTAAATTACTTCTATAAATACATTACTACAGTTGTAACACTAGTCATGATCACACATATTATCACCGCTGAGCGTGCTCTTCTGCCTAAATCCTAAAACACTCCCCAAAGTTTGCAGCTGTAGTTGGGCACCACCGGCCCATTCACAGTGGAATGATAGAGGCTCCACCGTATCCCCGCGGTTCCCCTCAGCTCATCGGAGCATGTTAAGTACAAGGTATGAAGCCATAAGTATGCAGGAAACAAAATGAGTTCTGTGAGGAGCAGGAGGCCCGGTGACCGAAGCAACCCCCGTCTGGGCGGGCCCCCGAGAATCAGACTTAACGATTACAATTTAATGAAAAGTAATTTTCTGCGGGAAAATAACAGTTTAGCTAAAAAACAGGGAACTAACAAAAACAAAAAGGTAATTCACCTAAGAACTGACCTTGAAAACAACTACCAGCTCATTGGATTCTCAAGCCACACTCCGACACCAAAAGAAGACAAGCACACTGACAACAGCTTCATTATGTGCAGCTTTTATACTAATGGGTGTACCAGGAAGTAGGAGGTACCGAGGCCTGCCTGAACATTTCCTAATTGCCACAGTGACATGTTTGTATGTGTCTGCAGCTCTCCCAACGGCCCTGGACTCGTTGCCTGGCCCCCGTATGACAGGAGGAATCAGGAGTACTTGGAGCTCGGCTCGATGCAGACAGTGAGACAGAAACTGAAGGAGGACAAAGTCCATTTCGCTACTGTCATCCTGCCTCAGAAGCTGCAACAGTTAGCAGCAGCAGCCGCAGCTGAAAACTGATCTCGAAACGCTGCCATGTGTTATATCTCCTCAGTGAATGTCAATCTCTGCACTCACCCATGTTTTAAAAGGATTTACTGACCTGCTTTAGCTAATCTTTCAATTCCTTGCAAGTATCTATTTTGACATTTTGTAGTATAGCTGTCATTAAAGAAAACCCGTTCATTGCAAAGACAGGAAATGTGTTTCTTGTGAACATATACTGATGGCATGGTTCTTACACGCAGTTTGAAATGTTTCAAATATAAACAGAAATCATACAGGAGAGTGTGACATCTCGATTAGGAAATTATACTAATTTCCCATATATTTATATAATGTTCAAGTAAAATAGTCGAAGGAACTTGAATTAATGACGTAGAAATATACTTACCATCATGCATCACCATATGGCCAAATAAAGAAAAATAAAGGATCTTTTAAAAGGACAAACAATAGCAAAAGTAAAAAAAAATTGCATGTTTAACTGCAAGAATATTTTTTGTTTGCAGACCAGAAAACAAAATGTGACACTGAAGGAAAAACGACAATAACAGATTAGTTATTATCTAAATAACTACACACACTACTACTAAACAGTAATTTACTGGTGGATACACATATTACAAAAAAATCTGCTGCTCTTTAATTTAGTCGATGTAAATTAATTCAATACTTTCAAACTCTAGCGAAGTGCATGGAACACATGTCCAATTAAAATAGTATGATAGCATGCATAAATCTGTAAATGATAAATTCATTTTAGAAAAATATTCAAGGAATGGCAGTGGAAGGACTTAAATGCTCAAAATTGGTTATTGTGTGT
The DNA here is from genome assembly GCF_964276395.1 of Gasterosteus aculeatus. Taxonomy (NCBI): domain Eukaryota; kingdom Metazoa; phylum Chordata; class Actinopteri; order Perciformes; family Gasterosteidae; genus Gasterosteus; species Gasterosteus aculeatus. Next base: position 2,614,677 of record NC_135709.1, on the reverse strand, counting down.
ATATATATATATATATATATATATATATATATATATATATAAATATACACTGTATATACAGTATATTGTTGTGCCTAGCAACGGCACCTTTATTGTGTAGTATGTATCCGGTATGATTCACGCAGCACTGCGTGCTCATTGGCTGCGCTACTTGCTGACGTCATCAGGTTTCCCCCTCCTCGTCCCCTCGTCTCAATCCGCCTCTTGACGCGCGTGCGCGCTCTTCTTCCTTCCACGCCGACGTGAGCGAAACCCTCCGCCGCACACAAGAGCCGAGACGAGCCGGCGAGAGACGCCCCGCGCAGGTACAGCTGCTCCTTCTGACGTGGTCCCGTGAAATACCGGTTTCATTCACCGTTCTACGGGTCGTTAACGTCGTCCTCGCGCGGCTTCTCTGGTGTGCGTGTGTGTGTTTGTTTGAATTCAACGTGGTTACAGAGCGTGGACTTCGCGTCAGTGGCGTTTTTTTTTTTTTGGCCCGTTGTTGTTTACGAGTTCGAAGACTTGTCTTCGAACGTGCGGACTATTCGGTTGCGGATTCCCCGCTTTTCCTTCAAACGCGAGCGCGCCTCGGCCCGGGAAACGTCCGCCTCGCGCGACTCGGGTTCGAGTCCCGCCGCCCGCGTGCATCCGCGCTCCCGTGCCTGCGTCGACGTTGGTTAACAGCTGGTGGTCCTCGGCGGAGACCGCGGGAGCCCGACGACCCTCAGCGACGTGGCAATTGGGAGACGAGTTGGCTCGCGACCCCCGTGAAGCGGAGCACAGCGCGACATTGTTGCTGAATCGAGGGGCGTTTATTATTATACAGGTGGCCGGGTTTTTTTTATACTTGGTACTTCATCACGCTATCTGCTCAAAACTTCCTCCGAGACACAATGGATGATGCAACTGTCAAATAGTTCCAACGGAGTCCGGCGGGACCTTTTATTTACGTACAGAAAAACACGCATACGTTATTATTATTATTATTGATGGTACGTGATAGAATGTCAGGGAGAGCGGGCCGGTTGCGCCCTGAGTAGGAAAGGAGCAGGACAATTTCCCCTCAATAAACCGACAATTAAAAAAAGAAAGGTACTTCTTTGCATATGCATTGTTTAATTATTCTGCTATCTGATGCTTGAAAAGTAAAATCAAATCAGCTTATTGGTCATGGATAAACATAATGATTTTTTTTCTGTTTAGAAACCGAACATATTAATAATAGCATAATTAAGCTTAACCCCCAAACATGGCAGCCAGCAATTAAAATATGGGTGTGAATGTGTGTGTATAATATATATATATATATATATATATATATATATATATATATATTACACACACACACAAATTGTTTGTTTCAAATTCTCGGAAAACGTCCCAAAACCTTTTGTGTTTCCCTAATCAGAAGTTTCCAGAAGGAAACCGTGAGCAGTTCCAGATAACTGTTACAACAAGGATACATACGTACACATTTCTATTCCACAGGAGGAAAAAACAAATGAAAGAGAGAGCATTTTGAAGAGAACGGAACCCATCCCAGAAGTAGATACATGATATATTATTTATATATATATATACATACATACACACACATAAGCATTATTCTCTGACTGTTCTCTCTCTGTCTTTTCCCCTTCGTGTACATTTCACTGATCGTGTTGGCGCGACTGCGCTCTGAGTAACCCTCTGGTGCAGCGCGCTTCGGTAGGAAGTGGATGTGGTGGTTTCAATGTCGTGCCCTTGATATTCAAACCTATTTGAGTTATTTAACGGGGGGGAGACGTAGGGCTCACCGTGCGCCGCGTTTGCTGACTCGGTGGTGGGGTGAGATGCCGCCATCTTTGTGTCTCCAGATGTCTCGCTCGCTTCTAAAAACAGATTTATCGTTGTCCGTTGTTGTCGTCGTTGTTGTCTGGGGGACAACGCTTACTGATTACATCATTCCCCTCAGCTGAGAGACGACACCTGATGCGTCTGCCATCAGCTACTTCAGCTTGTCACAAACCGGTGACGTGTGAGGGATTGAAGTTCAGCTGCAACACTCTGGCACTGTAGTGCTACTGGTGACTGACCTTTTGCATTGTTTTGCTGCATACTCTCCATATTATAAATAGTATTAATTGGTGGGATTTGTGATTTCATAGTGTTTCTGTGGCAATGGGACTTTGTAGTCGCTGCTAGTTGGTGATAGGAACCGCTCCCGATGACACCTTTTAATCAGGGGACACATAACATGGTCCAGTTTTGTTTGGGTCGGGCCCCTGTAGAAGTGTCCGGGGCCGACCTTCCTGTTCCGGGAGCACTTCACCGACTCCCTGCTACCTGTGGAGGTCTGATCCAAGTCAACTGGTGGACTGCTGTAACTTCTTGGAGCGGTGAGCCCTAGTTGGTTCAGGGACCGTGGTGGAAAACAACATTCATTCAGGCTGGCTCTGGACCTAAATCAATGGTTCTGGTTTATTACAATTTCCATTACTTTTGGTCATCATTCCCGTCTTGGTTTAACGTTATTCATAATAATAGGGTATAGGGTAAGGCACATTGTAAACTAAGCCCCAGGTCAGACAAATTTGAGTTTTCCTCTTTTTTTCTTCCAGTTTTTACTTTGTTTAAATGTTTTAACTGTGTTTTTGCTGGCTCTGTGGCACTCTAAGATCTATTGATGAATAGTTTGTTATAAATAAAACATATTATTATTATTAAGTTCAAATAGAGCTGAGCAGTATTTTTTTTTCAACATCATCCTGGCTCAGTTTTGTCTTTGAGACTATGAGGGATTGTCCCGTTTTACCTGGAGGTGCTCCACTGCCGTGCCTTTAACGGTTTAACCTGCTGTAGAAGCAGCAACGGTTTCATTATTAACCGTCACTGGCTCTAATTTGAAATGTCCCAGCGAGTCATGACGGTGTGACAGCGTGGACAAATCCCATCTAAATGGATTTCAGCAACAAGCATAGGTCTTCTGCACCGAATCGCTCAAGCTTCTTTTGTAATTTGACACCCAACTCATTTAAAAGAAGCGTCGCTGTGTAATGTTGAGTCAAAAGGGTTGATCGGCGCATATGTCAGAATATAGATGACACCTATGTTTCCCTGCTTGAACTTTTCTTGTTGTCCGTTGGGTTGAGGATTGTTGGGGGCAACCCGTCGCTCGTCGACTGGAGACAGCCAGGGTAGGTGGGTTGAATCCCAGTACTCCCAACCGGAGAAAAGAAGTTCCACAACTGCCCACATGATTTCACTGATTCCCACAGGAGTCCGGCTGGTCAGGCTGTTCTGCAACTTACAATTATATTAATATTGCAATTTTCCTTTCTTTAGTTAATATTATTCATTGTTTGCCATTAAATGATTGGTCGAGCTTAATCCATAGAACCTGAAAAATGAGCATAGTCGTTTCCTAGACTTCACGTTAGTGTCCCATTACTTTATCTGCACGCTTGGTTTGCAGTAGAAGACGAGGCACAAAACACTAGACAAACATGATAGAAGCACCAAAGGGTTTAAATCGGTAAACCACCAACCAAGTAAAACAAATACAAGCGTCGATTCTATAGCATCTGTGTGTACTGTTGCTATTTTTTGTTGGCTTGATAGCACTTTGTCCAATACCATGTGACTATATACCTCCTGTCTGGAAGGAAAGTGCAGAAACTCACTGCACACAGAGTGGGAGTTGTCCTTTTAGGATGTTATCCTTTGTGACTCCGGGCTAAGCTGTGACTCGCCCAATCGGCCTGCTAGAACATTTAACAACTCGATGCAGAGTGTTTCTGTTGTTTAAAGATACGTTTCCAAACCAAGCACATTTCTTTCCGTTGTTCACAGATAAGTTGAGTTTGTGAGTCCACTTGATGTTCAAGTTCTCGACAAGTTAAAAAAACCCCATAACTGTGCAGTCTGGACCTTCAACTCGCATCCTTATCGGACCCCGGAAGGGACCTGCTGCCAACATGGAGGGCGTAGCAGCAGACCACCTGATCGACCTGGACCCGCCCTCTGACGCCCCAGCTCTCCGCATAGATGGAGGCCGACACCAGGACCGTGCTGCCATTTTCTCCCCAGAGCAGGCCCCCTCCGTGGGAGTCCACCAGCAGCCGTCACTGCCGGAGCCCACGGCACAAACCGAGCCCTGCCCCGCCCACCTCCACCCAAAGGACGGAGACGAAGACAGCGATGCTACGGAGTCGGCAGACAGCGAAAACGACATGGACTCGCCGTCCAACAGGAGGAGGTCGTCATCCTCGTCCTCTCACAGTGGCGAGGACACCGACAGTGAGACGGAGGAGAGGAGGCAGTTTATGAAGGCTTACGTGGAGAAGGTGTTTAACGGACGGTAAGGAAGAATTCTTGTTATATGTGGGCGATGTCTAACGTTTCACTCAGACGTGCCCAAACCATCTGGGTGTCTGAGGGACCTGGAACTCTTCTCAACGTGGGGCTACTTGGATCCAATAGGCTCTGATGTGTCAAACGAGGGGTTTAAAGTGCAAATCGGCCAATCGTGGCCGGACAATCCAGATATTCACAGTTTCTCTGCTGTGAGGTCTGTATACTAAAGCTTCTTTAGAGTTTCCACAAATACTAACCACACACTGGTCTATGACTTATGTGTGTTTTGCCTGGTATCACCATGTTTTATAGGCATAAATGAACAGTGATACCCCTCATTTATTTCTTAACCAGTAACATCTACTGATACTGATCAGAACACTCAAAGGTGTTTCCCTTTACCAGATTGCAGATATATATATAATATAATTATGATTGAAGCTTTCTGCTTGAAAATTATATTATCCTCCATCTATCCATCCATTTTCCTCTGCTGTTCCAGGGTTTGGGTCGCAGGCGGCCCAGACTTCCTCTAACCGCCAACAGTTTCCATCTCCTTCTGGGGGCGCTGGGAGATGTGATCCCTGAAGAGTGTCGGGGGTCTCCCAGGGCCTCCTACCCATCGGGCGCGACCGTAAAACCTCCAGTGGGAGGCGTCCATGAGGCATCCTAGTTAGTTAGTTGCCCAAACCCCCTCAGCTGTGGAGGAGTAACTCCTCACCTTTAAAGTTCCCTCCTGATGTCCGAGTCTCTAAGGCTGAAAATGCAAATGACTTTAGCTCTGCAAATGGACATACAAGATTTAACATTGATGGTTCAGTCTCGTCCGGCAAGGAACCACACTTTTGCTCAAATTTGTCTGGAGCCACCATTTGCAACCTGTCCTCTGTCCCCACCCTCTCAATCTTGCACAAGTGCTCAGTCGGTTGTTTTTGTTCAACCCATTTGTTTAGTCATTGCTCACTCTTCCAGGCTGTTTGGTCATCCGTCCTGCTTTGCGCTGTGTATTTACAACCAGATGCAACATGTCAGAGATTCCCATGACTCACTAGCATGTCGAGCAGAATACTTGATAAGAGATTTAATATGAGCAGGGTGAACTGTTGAAAGGGCATTTCTAAATAGCAGGGTACCTTTAATTCTTTTGTAATTTCATTTATCTATTTAGTTTTACTAACATTTGGTCATTTCTGAGTTCTCTGTCAGGTAATTTGCTATCCGTCACCCTTTGACCTCTTTACCATCTGGTAAATCTGACCACAGACCAATGTCTTAATCCATCTTGTCTAAAAAGAATGGATGTCTTGCCATGAGAACTGCGGAAATGTCTTTTTATTTAGAAAAACATCTCTCCCAATTACATGCGCGTGATAATTACCGCAGCCCTTAAGCCCACAGAGCTGGCGAAAATGAAACCTCTTTGCGTGTCGATCCAGGCTCTACGTTTCTCCACCCTGTTTTCACAGGAAGGACTTTGACCAGGAAGAGAAGGCTCGTTTCGGAGAGCTGTGCAGTGGGGAGAACGGTAAAGGCCGGGAGTGGTTTGCAAAATACGTCAGCGCACAGGTAAGCAAAAGGAAATGAAGAATTCCACATTCAACTGCCAAAGAATTACATGTTTTTGTTGCACCCCCTGCATACAGAAGTCCACTGTTTTCTTTTCTAATTTGTCCGGTTTTCTGTGTGTGTAACTTAGCCGATGGTTGTTGAGGTGTTTTAACTTTTTCAACTCTGTCCCGCTGTGTTCACAGCGCTGCCACTCTAAGTGTGTGAGCGAAGCCACCTTCTACAGACTGGTGCAGTCGTTTGCGGTGGTTCTGTTTGAGTGAGTCTGATGTGATAGTTGAGACATTTACAACATTGTTAATGTTCTTCTCAGTTCTTCCCCTAAAAAGAAAACAAAAAAAACTCTGCAAAACCACATAACTTAAAAGGGAGAAGATGCATGTTAAGGGGCTATTATTTAGTGTTTGATGAATCCCAATTTGAGGAATTCAATTAGGCAAGGCCAGTTTATTTGTATAGCGCTTTTCATACACAAGGCAGACTCAAAGTGCTTCACATCATAACATTTCATACGATAAAGTGAAATAAAATGCAGGAATTAAAAGACAATTAAAAACAGCAAATAAAATTATAAATTAAAATCTTATTTAAATTGTTTAATTAAAGGCACAGGTTAAAAGTGCAATGTAGGTCAAATTTAGCAGAAGGCGAAGCTGAACATAAAAGTTTTCAGTCTTGTTTTAAACGTGGTCAGAGTTTAAGTCTTAAATCTTCAGGAAGTTTATTCCAGCTGTTTGTTGCGTAGTAACTAAATGATGCTTTCCCATGATTTGTATTTACTCTGGGAATCACTAACAGATTGGTGTCAGAAGATCTTAGTGATCTTGAATTAAGTTCGAGAGAAATCCCTTATGCAGCATCACACTCGCTTTATGACACAGAGGGAGAAGAACTCAATGTGGCTTGCGTCTTTTACTGGATTACTACTGTTCCATGTTCTCATCCTTTGAGCGAGATTCCTTCAGTAAATTACATACGTTCCAGTAAAGTCATCATAGGATCCTCTTTTTAAGAAATTCTGTGTTCACAGATGTTACCAGATGGATGACTACAGCCCGGCCAAGAACCTCATGACTATGTGCTTCACGTATTACTACAGTGGTAAGGTCTTACTCAAACCTCATGTGCCATGTATTGGACTGACTTTTCTTTTCAAACTGGTTCACAATGAGCCTTTTATTGCACACATTTAAAAAAAACTTGCATCATTTTCCTCGCCCGGTGCTAATCGAGTGAGTGTTGCCACCACAGGTTGGTCCTGTGGTTTCTTTTTGCAGCAGCAAACGCGTATGCAATACCTTTTCAACATCCGCCTGCAGTCAATATTTTGACATAAAAGCTAGACCTGCACGGTATGCAACCCTGCACTGTGTTTGGTCGGAAGGGAAACGGTCTCTCGCACCGAATCCACATGACGTGAGACGTGAAGTTTACTTTGTTGTGTGAGAGTAGAAGTCTGAACGTTAAATCATCCGTTCAAATATGTCCGAATATCAGCTCAGTGTCAATAGTAACGAATTCACACGGTACGATTAGTACATGTATTTTATGTATTATGGTTTGAATATAATTGACTTTCTTCACAAAAATGCTTAAATTTCTAATGCACTCAAATAGTCATCTTTTTATAAAAATAAAGACAAAATCCATAAATAATAAATCACATCACAAAGCTTTTTGTTTTGTCGCCACATTTCTATTTCCTTTCATCAGAGACATCAAGTGGTGTTCTCATCTTTATCCCTCCTGTCATGCTTTAGTTATTAGGATCAGAAAGAGAGAACAGGCTAACAGGACATGCTGCAGCTACTTTCCCTTTTTTGTGAGCAAAATGTTATGCATTTTCAGATATGCATTAAAAATCAACCATCAATATACATATGCACATACACACATACCCATAGGCATACAAGGATATGCACCTATATATGCATACACACATGCACTCACACCCACTTGAACATATAAACAAAATACGCACGTAATGGTAAAACAAAAAACAAGTAATCTGATCTGATCTGCTATGGCCGGGGTTAGTGGACTTTTTTTCTGCTCCGCAGACACCTTTTTTTTTTTTTTTTTTTGCAATTACACACATCATACGTTTCCTGTAGTTCTTGTCCAGCCTTCCTTCGATATGATCTCCTGCCAAACATTTTCCCTCAGCCCTTTTGCCACGTTGGTCTCAGGCCTTCGCACATTCTAATTTGAATATTTTATATTATCCTGTAGAATATTGAGGCAGCGTGTGCGAGAAATTCTTCAGTCCGGTTGTTTTCCTTCTCTGCTCTTTTCAGTCCAAACACCTTCCCTATGCTGCTCCTCGGCTGTAAATACGTTCAGAAATCCGCTTTCTCCTGTAACTTAGATTTTCTTTTTACGGTTCTCAAATGATCTGAATATCCCATAGAATTGTTTTTTTTTCCTATACAAATGACAGGATTATTCCAAAGTGAGGAGTAGTCTTCTTTGTAACGAGAGATGCCGAGCATCTTGTGTGCCCTTGCCCATGTCCACTCAGAGTATTGTAAAATTAGACCTTTGTTTATGTGTTTTTGTGTAGAATGTCTATAACCTGTATGCTGCAGCTGGTATCCCTTCCATCTTTACCCACGTTGGTTTAGGTCCAGAATAATTCCCAAATATTTAAGCCATTTTGGGATCTATTTAAACGGAAATGTTTCCATCATTGCTCGACTACATCCTCTTGATATTGGCATGCATTCACATTTATACCAACCTGATGTTTTTTTGATTGTATTAAGCACAGTAGAATAGTTTTCAACCTAGCAAAGATCTTACTGCACATTAATCCAACTCACAGGTCTGTAATTTCCAGGATCAGTAGGGCCTTTATCTTTTTCACCAATGAAGGATATCAGTGATTCGTTGTATTTTGGTTGCTCTCCCAGTGAAAAGGATTATGATTCAGACAAAGTTAATCCTGATCTTTTGCTAAATACTAAGATCTGCTAGCATACGTTCCTGCCGCGCTGTATGTTAAATGCAGGCGTACTTATGAAGGTAATTCAAAGAATACGCCAAACATGTCAAACTAAAGATCTGATTGGCTGAAGACCATGACAATCAACCAATATGGTGCCCTAAGCTCTTTTTAAAACAAGATGCACTGGAAGCAGCGCTGTAGGCTCTAAGCAACAGAGGAAAACAGGAGCGGTGCAATAAGAAAACACTATAATAAATGGCAAATGGACTGTACTTGTGTAGCGCTTTTCTAGTCTTCCGACCAAGCGCTTTAACACTACATGACATCATTCACCCATTCACATTTGTGAATTGATCTTAATCCATTTCCAGAGCCGATGGACTCTGTTTTAAGGTTCGGCTCGCTCAGTTGCAGCCGGCTAAAATGAAAATAATCAATCATCAGACAGTCACTTAACATGTTGGAAGGTCAACTAGGTTCCCCGTTGAACCCAGATCGCCCATTTTTCTCACTTTGCTCTCGTTCAGGGAAGTCCCAGCCCTCTCCCTCTGAGTTACTGGATGGGAGTGGTCCTCCGGCTGGTCTGGACACGTACATCTACAAAGCGAACTCCTGGCTGTCCATGAAGAAGGATGCCGCTGAGCGCCTCCTCAAAACCACATCAAAGACGGACGCCAAAGGCTTCTTTGGAGGCAAGCTGAGAGGCTCCATGGCTCCCAAGACTGAGTGAGCGGATTCATCATCCTTTCGTTGACGTGGCCGTTCAGAGTGGTCATATCTTTGTCTTGGTCTTAACCCGTGTTCTCATTTCTAGGGAAGGGGAAAGCCCATTTGAGGCAAAGCCCAAGTCACCAGGTACGGTGCACCATAACTCTCTTGAACTGCAGTTATTGGAGTGCGCTTTAACGTGCTCCACTAAGGTTTTATAAAACGTGATTCAGCAACCTGCCACGTGTTCTCCATCCCAGTGTCTGAGGCATCAACGAAAAAGAAAGGAGAGAAGGTGTACCTATACACTCACCTGAAGCAGCAACCCATCTGGTAAGTTAAGGCAAACGGAACAGATGCAAAAGCTAAATCCTCGATTCTGTTCACCATCAAAGTGTGAAATTAACATTGCCTTTTGTTTGGTTTTTGTTGATATATAAATATTGATTAAAGCTTTTGCTGAACCTCCTAGAGGTGAAGATACCCTTCATTAAGTCCCACCCCCACTGCTAATCAGTCAAGCTGTCAGAGCAATGTTTCCATGGAGACCACACTCAAACTTTCCAGAAAAAATAAAGAAAAAATACATTTTGTAGACTAGACAGAAGGGTACAACAGGGTTCACTGAATAAGCAGACCACAATCCGAGTCCAAACCCGAGAAAGAGGAATAGAGCTGAAAAGTGGTTTGATAACTACAGATAAAGTCCCTGCACACACAAGTTATCTTTGTAGAAGGTCAGAATAATATAATATTGGGGATTTTTGATGATCACTTCCCCCGACTCCACCTGCAAGTGCATCACAGACTTCCCGTCTGACAGGAAGCAGCACGTGAAGCTGGGGAAACATGTCTCAGCCACTCTGCACCGGTTCCCCCCAAGGCGGCGTTCTTTCCCCTCTGCTCTTCTCCCTGTACACCAACAGCTGCACCACCAGTCCGTCAAGCTACCAAAGTTTGCGGATGACACCACCCTTATTGGACTGATGGGGATGAGTCCGCCTACAGGTGGGAGTCTGACCATCTGGTGTCGTGGTGCAGCCAAAATAACCTGGAGCTCAACGCTCTGAAGACAGTGGATATGGTTGTGGATTTCAGGAAGAATGGAGTTCCACCTTCCCCCATCACCCTGTGTGACTCCCCCGTCACTATTGTGGATTCCTTCCGTTTCCTGGGCTCCATCGTCACCCAGGACCTCAAGTGGGTGCTGAACATCAGCTCCATCACAAAGAAGGCTCAGCAGAGGTTGTTCTTCCTGAGGCAGCTGAAGAAATTCAACCTGCCAAAGACAATGATGGTCCACTTCTACACGGCCATCATGGAGTCCATCCTCTGCTCCTCCATCACCGTCTGGTACGCTGCAGCCACAGCCAAGGACAAGGGCAGGCTGCAGCGTCTCATCCGCTCTGCAGAGAGGGTGATCGGCTGCAATCTGCCGTCCCTGCAGGACTTGTTCGCTTCCAGGACCCTAAAGCGAGCTAAAAAGATGGCGGCCGACCCCTCTCACCCCGGACAAAAAATGTTTCATCAATCACAGATTTACGGACGCAGGAATGGAGAAGACGCGTGCGGCATATTTTTCACCCGCCGAGAAGCAACTAATAATGGAAACTTATAAAGAGTCTAAGTTATAAGTGAAGCATCTAATATGCAAAAAAACGGCAGCTGTAGTTAAACAGAGAAAAGGCCTGGCCGACAATCACGGACTGAATGCGGAATGATTGAAAAATATGTACTTACTAGGGAAGTTGTAGATAGTTTTAATTGCTGTATCTGTGTGCTGGTTTTACCGTAAAGTGCCTACCACGTAAAGCACTATGTAAATAGAGGGAGGGAATTAATGTTCCTCTGTTCCCCCCCCACCATCTGAACAACGGCAATAGTAGGGTTACGCCGGGCATACCTCTCCACCGGTCACTCCCTTCACACTCCACATGCAGATACACTTTCTGTCTGCTGGTGCACTTTATTTTTAATTTAAATTCCTCTTGCACTCTGTTGTCTCATGTCTTGTTGTCCCTTGTCTTACTGTCCGATGTAATGCACCAACCACCAAGTCAAATTCCTTGTATGTCTTAACATATTTTGGTAATAAATGTTCCTGAACTGAATTTAAAGTATGTTATAATGCACAGAGCAGTTTGACGTGTTTTTGTTGTAAACCACTGGAGAGGAATTGTATCATCGTCCTAGAAATGACCGGCCTCACATCTTTGGTGACTCTGCTTCCATGCTTTGCCTGGAGAAATGAGATGTGGCCGGTGTAACCAGGCTGATCATTTAATGATTTACTTTGCTTCCACTGGCTGACGTGTCCAGTGCTTGGTAAAGTAGGTTAGGCAAGTAACTTGTAACATGTCGTCCATTTTCTCCCCCAGGCACACGCTGAGATTTTGGAATGCTTCATTTTTTGATGCCGTCCATTGTGAGAGGAAGAAGAGGTCGCCAACCACGAGGTCAGTGTGGAAGGGAAACCTACAGGGTCACAGTGCTGCATTGTGAGGGAAAATGCCGCATGTTTCAAAATATGTATGTGTTCCAGGGTCACTACCTGTCAGACGAAAAATGTCTTGGATAAAGGTTGGAGATGCTGTAGCGATATAATCTTGACTGAAAGAACTTTATCCAAAGACAAATGTCCCAATGGTGTAGAGTATGTTTCAGCCTGATAAGCTTCTGATGTCCCACACCTCTACTCACCGGTTTTCTGTTTCCGGGGGGAACCGGTATTTAACTGGTCTAGTAAGTGTCTTTTAGAAGGCGTCAACCGTGGATATCATTGTAGTGTCAAGTTGAGGAAGTTGACAGCTGAAAGAAATGAGCTGTAACTGAGCCTGCTTGTTCTTGACCGGAGGTGACTCCTCAGAACCCCAATTTGAGTTTAATTTGACATGGATGTGGAGCAGGTTGTTCCTTGTAGCCAAGAAACTTTGAGAAAACATGGACTACGACAAAGATAATGTGTCAGACAAACTTTCCGTTAAAAAAGACAGACCCCTAAACTTTAGAAAATAAACTCCTTTTAAGATGAACCGTATTACATTACAGGTCATTTAGCTGACCTTTATCCAAAGCGACTTGCGTTGCATTTTTAACCCATGGGGTTTTATATTTTTGCCCGGGGAGCATTTAGGGGTAAGGTGTCTTGCTCAGGGACTCTTCGACATGGGACACGGAGCAGCCGGGGCTTGAACCGCCAACCTCGCGGTTCCCGGCGCTCCCTCTCTACACCTGCATTTAAAAAGCAAAATTGATCAAAAGTAGGGGATCTCACCCCTCCGTGCAAAGCCTTAAAGGACCTGTATTATGCGCTTATACTAAAAGTTGATATGGTTCTTAGTGGTCTGGGTGTGCCCTCAGCCATGGCGATGGTATTAGTGCAGGCCTTGCTGTTCTGTTTTGGAGAACTGAAAATGCAATTATCATGTCTGCTAGTCGGTGATGGGTCAGCTGCTTATTGTCGGGCTGGAAAAAGAAAGCTCTACCTGCTGCTTTGCTCACGACAACAGGATTTATCAACAATTCATTTTAGCAAATGTGGGAAATGAGAGAAGCTCATGACCGTTATCTGTGGCTGTAGTGGGAGGTTGGAAGAGCACATGTTGTTGGTGTTTTCTGCTACCAGCACACCGCTGAGGTCAATGCAGCTGTCCAGGAGAGATTCAATTAGATTTTCAATTGATTTCATTTTGAATGGCCCAAAATTACAAATTAGCCTCAGAGGGCTTTACAGTCGGTACACCTAAAACATCCTTTGTCACGAAACCAGTGTTTCAGGGCCTCCATTAGTCCATACAGAGGTTGCCCTCCCCCGTATGGACTATTAAAGTGCTTTCCAGAGCCTTATCAAATACACATGGGGGGATCCTGGATTTAGTTTATAAAGACCAAACCTGTTTGGTATCCGGACAATTATTGACAACATAAACTCTGCAGACACCACTGATTCTTTGACTGAAGGACAACCATGTTTGGTCAAGACTGTGGCTTGTCTCACTCACTCACTCGTACAGCGAGGGAGAACACCGGGTCGTCTTATTGCAGGTCAACTCAGCTGTTGAGCCCTTGCTGTGCAGGTTGAGTGGTCGACTCTCACATATGCTCCTCACGTCTTGATCGTCCTCATATAGTATCTACTTATGCACCCCTCAAAAGGGATGTTCATTGATTGCAGAGTGCTTCGTCCTTCATGAAAAGGCCTCGTCTGCGCATGTGAGCTGGGATGGGGGTGACAGTGGAGGGATCGGGCCTGGTGGACTTGTGGACAGAGGGGCTGAAAGTTTCAGACCTTCATCCTGAGCTTTGTTTTGTTGCCAGGTTGAACGTCTTTTTGTTCAGCGCCCTCGTCTGGTCCGCACCGTTTGCTGTTAAAGACGCGGTTTCAGGGTCTTGGGAAGGTTTTTGTCAAAAAACCGACTTTGAAAACCCAAACCCTGTCCTCTTCCCTTCTCTTCCTCTCTTTTCATCTTCACCGGTCTGCCAGCTGCTGCTGCTGCCGTCCTCCCTCTATCTGCATGTTGACCTTAACCCATGTCTCCTTGTTCTTGCTGCCGGGCAGGGGAACGCAGGATGGAGAAAAAGACGAGAGGTCTGTCCTTCTATGTGTGCACCGCCCTAAAAGATAAACTAAACTAAGGTGAATCCGGGTGGAGAGGAGACAAAGGGCAGATGCTTTGAAGTTGTATCTGAAGGAGACAGACGATTAGCGAGTAAATTTATGTTTCTGTCTTGTACGAAAAAACAGCATTAGGTTACGCGATGCATTGGAATAATATGTGTATACTATACATACTATGTGCATTTAATCCTTGTTAAGAGGACAAGGAGAAACTCCTAAGCTTTTTGACAAAAGTACAGGCGAAGCACGCTGTGTGTTCCTTCGATTTAGGGAAAGCTTTCTTCAGAATAAAACCATCACAACATTGAAACTGTAAATATTGGAGCTTCAAACATTAACTTAGTTAGAAAATATTGAAATACAATGGAAATTCTATTTTAATGAAATATCATAATACAAAACCCGTATTTAAATATCAAAATACAATTTAGATACTTTAAAGATGAAACAAGAATCAAAACAAACAAGTGAATTTGCTAATTAAATCTTGTACCGTATTTTCTAAATATTTTACAGGAAATGTTTATTGATAAATTCTTTGCTTTTAAAACTGTCAAAGGATTTGATTATAATCCAGCTATGATTAATAATCAAGCACCAATTATGGTCTTAGCTCCACAGTTGCCCCAATGACCTCAAAATGATACAACAAATCTAAGAACTGCTACTCTCCTCTTCACATCATACGGCCCATTCACCATGTGTGTGCAAACACATGGGGGACACCCGAAGGTCCTGACTGGGCCTCTCTGAGCCAAACGGGTCAGCTAACATTTCCTCACCCGTAGACCGAGTTGTGTTTTATTTCCCCACCAAATGAATATTCCCTTTGTAGCTTTGGTCTTCACTTCCTGAGAAGTTATCCTTACTGGAGTCTGCTGCTCGGTTCTGGGCAGGTTCCCTACATTTGGTTTGATTAGACATGAATAGTCATTTGCCCCTCATGTTGTAGATGAATGCAGCTTCAAGGCCTCGAATCTTTTAAAACTGTATTTTACATTAAGAACCCTCCATCTCTAAAGAGATGAAAGCAGAGGATCCAGATGGGATCAAATACGGAGTCCCTAAACATTTCCTTACAGGTGGTTTTAAGGTAGATATTTTATGTATAGTAAGAAAGTGACTCTGGTAATTATTTAGATTTAATTTGTGGCAGAAATACAGTACATGAACATCCTCCCTGAACCCAATTTATTTTCGTTCTGTTGGTGAATTGTTGGTGACGCTTTTCATCCATTTGTTAATAATGATTCTTTGTGAATTAATCATTTGTTGTTTTATTATTTTGCTGCTGGCTGGCTAATGTGTTTTTTGTGTTTTACATTGACTGGAAATTCAGTTTTTGCTCAAGAGCAGAATATTAGAATAACAGAACTTCTGACTGCTGCTAAAAGTCAAACGGAGACTGACTGACTGACTGACTGACTGTCTGTGCCGCAGGGAGAAGTGGTGTCACATGACCCAGGAGGAAAGGGACGACAGCTCCAAAATGGATGAGAACATCGCCTTCGGCCAGCTGGGGTGAGGAAGCTGCCACACGGATACAGCTTGTAGAAAAACACAACCACATTAGTTGAGAATACATTCTCAGACCGGATATCACATTATGGTGGACTGATTGATACTATTAATGCTACTTTAAATTATTTAAAAATGTTTAAACATGACTAAGTGCATGACTTAAGTGCATAAATAAAATATTATTATGTTATGTATAGATTTTGTAAGTGAGGTTTGGGCTGATTTTGACCATTGCCATATTGGTTTCTGTTCAGTTTATGATGGAAATGTGTAAGTCTGTTATTCAATGTAACAAATGACTGACAGAAATGGGGGACAGATTATTTTGCAAAATTCGGAAGGTTTCTAAACCGTGCAATTCACTGTCAATATGCTAAAGCCATATTATCGTTTTTTCTTTTTTTTGACTCAAATTCTTACTCGACTGACGTTTATTAAATGATACTTGCAAGTACGAGCGGAGTGGAAACACAAATAAGTCATCCGCCAAGTTGCTGCTTAGAGGTCTGCGTCTCAGCCTCTGAATTATATGAGATCACACACTCACACACACACACAAGTTGTGCGTTACGGTGGAAAGTCTGCATCTAATACTCCGAAGGTAAGGCATATACACACAAGTCCTGCATCAAGGCTTCTCCGCTGTGAGGCGAGAAGTGTGTGTGTGTGTCCTGTTGATAACATCAGCATCAACGCGTCTAAACATCGGCCCTCGTATAGATGAATCCTAAGTGAATAGATTGAGCAGAATATGAAGACAAGAATCAATGAGTAAGTGGCGTTAAATTGTTTATTATTGGCCCACGCTGTAAACCCTGGCTCTGCAAGCGCATGTCAATGTGCCCTTGAGCAAGACGCCTTTGCTGTATGTGAATGCTGGTTGCTGACGGGCAGGTGGTGCTGTGTATGGTAGTATGAATGGGTGAATGATCACATGTAGGGTTAAAGAGCTGTGGTCAGAAGACTAGAAAGGTGCTGTAAAAGTACCATTTATTGGTTTGGTTTTTGTTGTTGTAAATGGTTAATGACAAAATTCCCATTTGTACTAATTTGCATTGTGTTTTCAGGACATTCACTCACAACATGCTGGCGTTTGGGCTCAGTAAGAAGCTTTGCAATGACTTCCTGAGGAAGCAGGCAATCATTGGGAACCTGCATGAAGGTAACGCATTAAACACACACACACTCCTCTCAGCCCATTCGTTCATTTGATATGCTTCACACGACCTCGTAGCTCCCTGTTCAGCTGCCTGTTACGGATCTGTTTGTTTCCCCTTCGCAGAACAGTACAAGCTTCTGAGTGACCACATAGAGAAAATGGCGGCAGAGTGAGTTCGCCACGTTTCGAGGTCGCCATCAGACCGACATCAGCCATTTCTTCTCAATGGATGACGATGTGACTGACCGCCTGTTTGACTGCATTTGTGTGGTGCGCTGCTGAGAAACAACAACAACAACGACCAACTGCACTGTTCCATACTTGTAGCAAACCCCGTTTATCCAACGTGGTGGTGCTCCTCTGCACCGGGTCATGTGATCGGCACTAATAATACATCATCAGCTGGTGTCCGTGACCAGAGGCAGCTCCTCGGTGTGCCACAAGATCTCCACGTGGTGCGTACGGGATCTACCCGTGATGCTGTTCTTCTCAGCAATCCCTTGGCGGCCGCATTTTATTCCATGTTGGCGAAGCCCGTTCCAACAGCGTCTGGTGAAAGACTGTCCTACGCATCAAACCGTGGTTCAAACCAGACTATGATGACTTGGGGGGCTTTATGTGTTATTTGGGAGATAAGCAGGCTGACTGAAAGATTTCTGTGATGCTGTAGTATCCTATTGGGCAATACAAAGCTCCAGACGTGTGTAACATAAGACATTATCTCTGGCATTTAACATTCAGAAGCAACATCCAGCCTCTTATTGCCCGAATTGGTTTTACAGGAATTCTCTTGAAGCTACAGCCAGGAGATATTTTGTTGGCTTTGCATAAAACCTTTTTAAACAGGGAAACTGCTAGACTGGCTCTACCCAAAGGTCTCCGAAAGGTTTGAACAAGTGAGCTTCAGTGGTGCGTGGTCTGGCCTACGCAGGCCCAGGGGCCCTCAGGGCCCCTCGAAAGGACCATTGAGAAACATCCAGTAACAATGAAAGGAGCCTTAACTGTTGCTGAGGCCAAACAACCATACAGTGTGTTGCCCAGTCGCGCGTACGGCCATGTTTTTAGGTGCACATCCTACCGCTGCCGACTCTTGCTTCCAGTCTTTAATGCTGCTCGTTCTTCTCGTTCTCTCTGAAAGAACAAAAAGCCGTCTTCTGTCAATCACATTTACTCACGGCACGCGTTCAAAGCGTAGCGGCGATCCTGTTTATGTTCTTCAATCAGACTTCGGGAATCGAAATATTTATCCGTCCCAAGTGCCTGCGGAACTCTCTATTGACCCGCCGAACACTAATAATGGAGAGTCTGATCATTCTCACTCGTTCCCTGCATGAAGGGAGAACAATAACGTTGGCACGGGAATGCCGTCCATAGTCTTGTGTTTTCAGACGCCTTGATAGCGGTAGTATTTTCCTTTTTAGTGGAGCTGTAACGCCAGATGCATAGCTGACACGGTTCCTATCCTGCTGCATGTATATATCCATGTAGCGTGTGCGAAATGCATCCGGCTAAAGTGAAATGAGTGATCTCCTCATTGTGTTACTTCCCCCGGCCGCTGGGGGGAGCCTCGCGTTATCGTTCAAAGGGCTGAGAGAAGTCAAACCGTCCTGTTTAGCTTTAATCTAGAACCTTGATTAATGAGGCTTTTTCAACGGGGGACTTCTACACACGAATGCTGGGACGGTGCACTTTCTGGCAGGTGGAATCCAATTTAAGTTCCATAATGTATTTGAATGTGTTGTGGTTTCACCTTGTAAATACTGTACGTATTCCTCTGTGTTGTAGGACTTGATTATGTGCCGCTGCTTTTTTTGACTGTCATATCCATGAGGAACATAAAGGTCTGACGATACGTCCTCTCGGGTGCCCCTTCGTGGTAAGCTTTACCTGATGTGACCCATGACCTTGTTGCCACTGTAAAACGTTGAATATGCTCCTGGGTTGATTAAAGTATTGACCTGTGTATCGTACATGTACTACATTTAGTCTCAGAAACTCTGCACTGCAATCTCCTGAATCATGTTCTAGTGATGCCTTTTATATTTGTTCTGCGTGGATGGTGCACGCTCTGTCTCCAGCACCTCTGTTGGTAGATGTTCTCCATATCCTGGATGAAAAGACCACGTCATTAATAAAGGTCACGGAGTCCTTCAGAATTGTTACTCAGTATTGTTACTCTATTGTTCCGTGGAAGCCAAATTGACCAAAAACCAACTGAGATCAGCTACTGATGGTTAAACGTTTAGCGCCGTGGGCGTTTCTCACGGAGTGGCTCACTCCCACTTCTCTAGTGATGGAGTTGTCATCCTTAGCCAAATGCCACAAATATGTAATTGCCAAAAATGTGTAACACAAGTTGCTGAAATGTCATGAATGCATTTCACTTTTTGGGAAGTTTCTTGGATCTGTGTTACAGGCGTACCTAAAATAGGCATTCGAATTGTGTTTTTTTTGACGTTATGGAAGAGAATGTATGAAATATCAACAAAAGAAGTGTGTGTGTGTGTGTGTGTGTGTGTAATAGTGCTATACTATTATGAAGCAATGTTACTATATTGATTATTGATCCTTGGAAGATGATTTTTCAGCAGCAAAGACCGAAGAAAACCCTTTAAATAAACTGCCTACCTATGCCTTGATGCGTGCGTGTCTGCCTGTGTGCGTGTGTACATGTCTGAGTGGATGTGAGCCTGTGATTGGGCGTCTTTGTACCAGTCCAATGTGCTGCCCACACTCTGCCATGTCCAAACAAACAGCGGTCACACTTGCTGCTCTCGGATTGGACGGCAGCTAATGAGCTGTGAAAGGCCAGTCAGCAGTGTCACACCATGAGCACCCTCCTCCACGTAATCAGTACCAGACCTCAACACAACCACACACACAACACAGCTGTGCGACATGGTGGTCACTGGCGTGCGTGCCTGAGCGCTTCTGAGGTGAAAACCATAAAGGAGGGCAAATTAAATGACAAATTAATATGTCTATGGTTAAATTGGTTTCCAGGCAAAAAAATAAATAAACAAATGAACAAATATGATGATCATTTTCAATACCAGTAGGATGGCTGGTGTCACATTAGGGGGTCGACATGACGCTAGTGCCCCGGCTGCTCCATGTTCCATGTCGAAGTGTCCCTGAGCAAGGCACCTAACCCCTAATTGCTCCCCGGGCGAAAATGTAAAAGCCATGGGTTAAAAATGCAATGTTAGTCGCTTTGGATGATAGCGTCTGCTAAATGACCTGTAATGTAATATTTTCAGAAAACCTTGTAAAAGATAACCCAAGATGGTTTGCTGCTCTGTTGCATTGGTGGGGGGGGGAATCCAACAAGTTTTTCCACTGTGCGATATGTTTGTTATTCCTTGATTTCCAGGTCACAAGGATACTTTTCTTTGTGATAGTTAGGGCCAGGAGGAGTAATCTTTTAGTTTGTTTTGCACAGGTTTGTTGTTGAAATGTCTCCTAGTGAGTGCGAGACATAATGGGACGAGGCCGCCCAGGAAAACCGATAATGACCCAGTTATTTTTACCCAAAAGTGTTGAACTGGTGTGGAGTGCCAAGTGGCATGAATGTAGCTATCTGGACTTTTTGGTGCAGTGTGCATAAATGATAAACTGTATTGATTGCAAATATGCATTTCTAGTCATGAAGCAGATGTCATTGCAAAGTTGAGTCCAAAAGTCAGGATGGTGCATATGTCTCACTCCCATTTTCTTGATGGTAAGGATGCTGTGGTAATTAAAGCTGGTGGTGCAAGGTAATAGGAGCAATATTTTTGTGATTTTGTGGCCATGTACTGTACTCTTCGGGAGTATAGTGGAGTGATGTTTAGAGTGAAAAGTTCTAACAACCTTGAGGAAATATAGTATTCCTAAATACATGATGGCACCAGTGCAAAAAGGGAGAGGTGGTGTATTGGCTGCCCCATCCCAACTATTACGGTCTTAATGCAGGGATTCCCAAAGTATGGTGCGGGCACCCCTTGGGGTGCGCGAGAGGAAACATGTAATGGTGGTCAAATGGAGTAATCATTCAAAGATTCAGGCACATTTAATTTAAACATCATAATCGGTATGAGTGAGATCCTCTGTCTTAGTACCCTACCCCAAAAGAAAAAAACTTTTGCCACTCTCACTATCAGAATAGACCAGATTTGACAGATGTTCTGTGTACAGAATGAACAATATGATCAATGCATATGACAAGTTATACAAGTATTGGTAGTGGTAAGCGGAATAATATTGGACAAATTCCAATAGCAGCAGTGGATATAGTAGATTAAGCTGGATAACTCATTTGAAAGCCTGGTTCTCAGTCTTTCGCAACCAACCTGCCGGTTCTCTTTGTAACAGTTTACAGGGCCCAAGGTCCTTATTGGACCTTAAAACTGACACGGTAATTATAGTGGGTGATTTTAACATTCATGTGGATGTCGACAACGACAGCCTTGGTACTGCATTCCTTTCATTGTTAGATTCAATTGGTTTCTGACAGAGTGTAAATAAACCAACTCATTGTTTTGACCACACCCTCGACTTGGTTCTTGTGTATGGGATTGGGATAGAACATTTAACAATCTTTCCACAGAACCCTTTCTTGTCAGACCATTATCTGATAACCTAGTAAATGCTGCTACAGGCTCTTTGAGAGTGGCGCTGGACGCTATTGCTCCTTTGGAAAGAAGAATGGCTACAAGAAGGAAGTTTGCTCCTTGGTATAACCCTCAAACCCGGGAACTTAAAGCAAACTGTGAGGAAACTTGAACGGTTATGGCGTTCCAACAAATCAGGCTCTCCGTAACGCAAGAGCATCTTTTTACTCATCATTAATAGAGAAAAATAAAAACAACTCCAGGGGCCTCTTCAGCGCTGTAGCCAGACTGACAGAGAGTCACAGCTTTGTCGAGCCGTGTGTTCCTTTGGACCTCAACGATTTAGTGAATTTCTTTAATGATAAGATTCTGACTATGAAAGAGAAAATTGATGGTCTCCTGCCTTCAACCAGAGCCGACCCATTCTCGGATTTAAGAATCTTGGATGCAGCAGTGGGCCCTGATACCTACTTGGATGGCTTCTTGTCCATCAACCTTGATCAACTGACTTATACAATTTCGAAGTCTAAATCTTCTACTTTCGACTCCGACTCCGATGCTTAATGAAGTTTTTCCTTTAGTTAGCACGTCGTTACTCAATATTATGAATCTGTCTTTGTTGACAGGACACGTACCACAGTCCTTTAAGGTAGCTGTAATTAAACCCCTGACTCCTGCCGTGGCCCTGCGGACACCTGCTGCTGCCATCATCATCATTATTTTAAATATTCATCATATTACTATTACTGTCATCATAAACCAACATGACCCTTTCCTAAAGTCTCTGTGCTCTCCCTCCCTACAGGCTTCTGCGGTGGTTCTATCTGATGGTGGTTGTCTCTGCAGTGATCCTGCTGTTCACCTGGCTTACTACTCACAGTTATTTGAATCATTTCTCTTATAGGAATTTAATATATTGTACATATTTTCCATTGTTCATTCTGTACACATGACATCTATTGTAGTCTGTCCAGGGAGAGGAATCTCCCCCCTGACCTTCTCCCTAAGGTTTCTTTCCCTTTTTTCCCCGCGGAAGGGTTTTCATTTTTTGGGGAGTTTTTCCTTTGCCGTTCGGGACAGAGGATGTCGCATGTGGACAGACTGTAAAGCCCTCTGAGGCAAGTTAAAAAATAAAATGAATTGCATTAGATTAAGAATGATAACCAAGGTAAGTAATGGTGTCAGCAATAATAATGTGACTACTACAAATCATGTTACTAGCAGTGGATGTCGGGCAGGACCACTGCAGGAACAACCATCATCAGATGCAACCACCATCAAGTAGAACCACCATCAGATATAATCATCATCAGATATAACCAGAAGAATCAAAGTCAGCAACGTCGGTTTATGGTGACAGTAATAGTCATGTGACCGATAATAATGATAGTAGCAGCAGGTGTCAGCTAGCCCGCGGCAGGAGGCAGGACCAGGGTCCAGAACGGAACTACAATCTACGGAGACCTGCGAGGCGAGAAAGCACAAAAAAGTCCAGGAAAGCAGCACAAAGACACTGTGGACGAAGCAGAGTTAGTGATGTGCATCAAAGGGAGATGGAGTCATACAGAAGGAGAGAGGCCTCTTTATTCGTAGTGGCAAGGGACATTTGTGCACGCACAAACATACACAAAGTCAATGATATTTGTGGCAGAGCTGCTGAGAGCCCCACACATGGGCTTCAGTGATGTGTTTTACAGTAGACACACATTGCCATTCTACAAGCCTCTTTACTTACAAATGCGTTCACAGTCACAATAACACATTAATTTGCATACGACTGCCGCTGTGCAGTATACGTGAAGTGGTTTGTTTTGCTTGGACGTCCAAATGAAGTGTGTGTGTGTTTGCATATGTGTGTCCCGTTGCAACATAATTCTTACGCATAGTGTGTGTGCGTGTGTTTCGGTAGGGGGGGGCGCACCTCAGCGAGATGGTGATGCAGCTCCACTTCCTCCTGGATTAAGTGTTAAAGTCAGAGTCAGGGTGGTCCCAGTCTGGGGGTGGTAATCCTGCTGCTGTGTACAAGTCCTCCTGCCAGTATCCGTATATACACACACACACACACACATATATACATATACACACAAGCCTCATGGGACCGTGGGTATTTATTTACAGTTCATGAAAGCAAAGCTGTAGAAATGTTGAAAAGTTTGAGGGGAGAAGGATTTTTCGTTAGTAAAGCCCTGAATGACGCCATCGTCTGAAGGGTTTGAAACACTGTCTGCAGCCAACGCATGTTTATCATGAAATAAACTACTTGCATAACTAGTGTATCAACTATGCAGAACAAAAGGTGTGAAAATACTACTAATATACTGATTTTTCTTTTCTTCATAATCTTAAAAGAAGGGTCACAAGCTTCAAAACACTTAAAAGTGAATGATAAAATACAACTTGAAAAATATGCCAGTTCTAATTATGATCGGTTGTGTCATTGATCTGCAAGCATGTGACGAAATGATTTAAACTGTTTTGTGTTCACTGTCCTCCAATGGCCTCCGAAATCACCACAACTCAATCCAATAGAGCACCTTTGGCATGTGGTGGAACGGGACACACGCACCATAGATGTGCAGCCGACAAATCTGCGGCAATATTGACATGCTATCATGTCAATATGGACCAAGATCTCTGAGGAATGTTCCCTACACCTAATGTACCTGATACCTAATGAAGTTGATCTTTCTTACTCAACTAACGTTGGCTCAGATTTGTGTGTATAAACTGGCGATGTGGTCTGAGGTAGCGGCCATAGTGTCCGCTGATCCCTGGATGCACATCAACATGAGCTGTAACCTCTTCAACCAGAGACTGAAGAAGTAAGAAACAAGGAAACGTTACAGATAAGTCCAAGAAAGTGAACCCATTTATGTTGGACAGAAGCTTTTGTGGGGCAGAGTCTGGTTGTCAGGGAGATTCGGCTACCTGTCTAGACTATAGACTGGTGGCAGTCAGCCAGCCTTCCTCCCTCCCCTCGCTTTCTGCATGTTTGTTTTTCAGTTCCTCCTTTTTAGTTGTGTAAAATAAACACGTTTTAGTTACATCTCTGTGTGTGGTCTCGCTCTTTTGTCCAGCCTTCGGCGGCGTTTGGATTTATCTTGTGACCCGGTTTGGTGACCCAACCCTCCTGCCCAAAATCATTGCAGGTTGGGAAATAGTTGTGAAATGCATTCTATTGGGGTTTTATGTACTCGGGACAAAAACGATCCCAACAAACAGCCAATGAGGCACCTCTTTCAATGCACTCACGGGACTAAGCAACAGTCAGTGCGAACGATGGAGTTTCTATCATCAGAAGACAGCACTTTTTGAAGGTGGATGGTTCCAACGAACACAGGACTTGCTTTTGGTTTTGGTGCCCAAACCATATGTAGCTTTTTTTCCTAAACCTGTTGGTTTTGTTGCCCAAATCTAACTCATTTTAATGTAAGGTTACCCAAAAGATCAGTTGTCCCCAGCAACACTACAAATACAGACAATTGGTATCTCTGTATGTGTATCCAATATATTGTATTTGCTGACTATTTCACATGCTGCCATGACTGTGATGAACACTCAAGCTATGTAGCACTGAAATAAATCATGAAAGTCTAACGGTGAATTTCTATGTATATTGTAAAACTGATGGAATTGTATGTGAACTTCAATGGACAGATCAGTTAAACACAAGAATGAAAAGATGTGTTGAGGAAAGTCAAGGCATACTTGTAAAATACAATAAAATGAATCAAACTTATATGTATTTACCTTGCCTTTGAATTATTTTTTAACAGATTATTCGTTCAATTTGTACCACTTTAATTTACAAATCTGTACATGTACATGTATCGTAGACTTTTTAGATTTCTATGGGCTACTTTTGCTTCTTTCCACTTGATGGTATTGAAGCCAAAGGACTTAAAGAGCATGATAACTTGATGATGATATGATATGTTTCACAGGGCCTTTAAATAAAAGCCAGTAGGACCTCCTAAAAGCCAACAGTAACCTGCATTTTGGTGAAAAAGAAGCAGGAGAAATTGACGATATAGTGCGCTGCAATCACAGATCAACTACCACTAACACATTTGAAACATTCCAGTAAAGATGTCTTGCAGGTCTGAGGTTTTTGACTTCGTGCCATTGTTCAGGAGTTCATGTTGGTGCTCTGTGTGTCCTTGTGATCTCTCTGCATGCAAACAGCATCAGGCGTGATCTGGAAGACATCTGAGGCACATAATGATGTATAGAGCGCTGTGCCAGGAAACCTAACTTGATTAGCAGCTAATGTGGCCTGAACCAAGCCCATCAATCTCCATCATGCCCCCTCCTCCCCCGGTGGTGAGTGTGTATTTGGACAAGTGTAGTCGGTTTACGCAGAGAGTGAAAAAATATAATAAACACTTGGATAGGAGCCTTTTTGAACCAGCCGGCTTTTAACCGTGTGATTTAGGGTTGAGCTGGGACTGGATTTTACACGAAAGCGATGACACTCTCTTGTTAAATCACAAAAAATGAAAAGTATTATCCGCTGCGTTGACAGCTAAACCACGAGTGAGTTTAGCTGGAGTTAAAATAATTTCCAATCACATGGAATCCAGTATAAATGCAATACAAACAAAGCTTTCATTGATGCTGTTGAATGGATGTCATTTCCTCTGCAGGTATTTGGTCATAAAGTATTGAACAAATTTAAATTTTGACCAAAAAAAGTTTAAAAATCACCAAAGGTGATTACTTTCATCCTGAGGGGATCACAGGTACATGAACCAGCCCTGTGAGCTGGCTTATGACCAGCAGCCATGACGGGGTGACCCCTTCCCCACTCACTACCCCACTTCTTCCTGCACGCTTTCAGGAACCACACCCATCTTTAGACTTTACTTTCGCTTTAAACTCAATGACAAACCCGTAAAGTTCAGTGACTGCATCTTGCATCTCATATAGTTGTGCTAAATATAACTATTCATCACAACTATATGAAGTAAAACTCAGTTAATGAAGCAGAAGAAATAAATACTAACAAACAAAGCCAAGAGGCCATCACTCACCTCCAAACTCATTTGTTTAGAAGAAATACTCCCTGTTACTCCCTGTTAGATGAGGAAAATGGAGAAAGGGCAACAGACATCAGATTTAAATGGGGATGTGACTGACAGGCTGACAGGATGCAGAATGAGTTCATGTCATCTTCTTCAAAGATTCAATAATTATTTTAGTAAATGATGGTCCATTTAGTGTCAAAGACCATAACGTAACTACTGCTTTAGGGCAGGCTTAGTTGATTGACAGGTTTCTGCCAAAACTAAAGCCCTATACAACATTTCCACGTCCCTCCTCCGCATTCCAAATATAGCAACTACCGTAAACCATTTGCAAAAAGTGAAGATGGCAACAGTCATAAACTAAGATGAATTTTAGTTCTTTCATTTATTTAATGCTGGTCTATTTTGTCGCTATCTGCGACAGAAAACTACCACAGAACAATGATTCCACCTGATGAAAGCTTCTACATGTGATGTTCGGACCACACGCACACACACACTCTAAGAAATGTCACCGTAAATTAACGGTATTTTACTGGCAGCAAGGACGCCAGGAATTTACCGTTATTTTACGGTATAATACCGTAAATGGTTTTTACACTATGTTACGGTAAAATGGATTACTGTATGTTACCATAAACTTCAACGAATTTTACTGTGAATTAACAGCAATTTACTGGCAGTCGACGCTAGTAACTTACTGTTTTATTTACAGTGCCCTACCGTAATTTACGGTATGTTGTCGTATAACGGATTACAGTTTGTTTCCAATACGATTACTGTTTTTGTCTTATAAATACCAGAATGTTACCGTTTACTTATAACCATATACTTTTGCATTTAATTCCCCACAAATTAAAGAAAGACAACCAAAATCATTTTGGTCATGTCAGGGTTGCTGGGTGGAAGGCAGGACTCAGACGCAGAGTTCAACAGGAACACAAAGGACTTTAATAGTCAAAGCTCAAAAAACACAGGAACCGGGGCAAAAGCACACAGACGAGAAACTACGGCGATCCAAGACGAAAGACAGGACATGCGTGGCTAAAGACAATGACGCGACAAGTGACACAGGAGACACATGGCTTAAATACACAAGGGAGGTGCAGGTGATTGGACACAGGTGGAAACTATTAGACGATCACAGGGGACGACGGGACAAGGCAGGAAGTGAAGTTACCCGGGGACACGAGTGGCAGAAAACTACAAAATACAACAGGAAGTGAAACCACACCGTGACAGTACCCCCCCCTCAAGGGCCGACTTCCAGGCGGCTCACACTAGAGCAAAACAAGGGGTGGGGGGGAGGGAAACCCGAGACGTTGGTCGGACCACCCGGGAAACTCTGGCGGGCGGCCCGGCGGGCGGCCAGGCGACCGGGGAACCTCTGGGGGTCGGCCTGGCGGATAGGCACACTGCCGGGGAGCCTCCGGTGGTCGGCCCGGCGGACGGTCATTTGGCCAGCTCCGGAACGTCTCTGGCATGGCAGGCTCGGGGACACGGGAAACGTCCGGGGTAGTCGGCTCCGGCTCGGGGACACGGGAAACGTCCGGGGTAGTCGGCTCCGGCTCGGGGACACGGGAAACGTCCGGGGTAGTCGGCTCCGGCTCGGGGACACGGGAAACGTCCGGGGTAGTCGGCTCCGGCTCGGGGACACGGGAAACGTCCGGGGTAGTCGGCTCCGGCTCGGGGACACGGGAAACGTCCGGGGTAGTCGGCTCCGGCTCGGGGACACGGGAAACGTCCGGGGTAGTCGGCTCCGGCTCGGGGACACGGGAAACGTCCGGGGTAGTCGGCTCCGGCTCGGGGACACGGGAAACGTCCGGGGTAGTCGGCTCCGGCTCGGGGACACTGGAAACGTCCGGGGTAGTCGGCTCCGGCTCGGGGACACTGGAAACGTCCGGGGTAGTCGGCTCCGGCTCGGGGACACTGGAAACGTCCGGGGTAGTCGGCTCCGGCTCGGGGACACTGGAAACGTCCGGGGTAGTCGGCTCCGGCTCGGGGACACTGGAAACGTCCGGGGTAGTCGGCGTCGGCTCGGGGACAGGGAACACCTCCGTAGTCGGCTCCAGCTCGGGGACACGGAACACCTCCGTAGTCGGCTCCAGCTCGGGGACACGGAACACCTCCGTAGTCGGCTCCAGCTCGGGGACACGGAACACCTCCGTAGTCGGCTCCAGCTCGGGGACACGGAACACCTCCGTAGTCGGCTCCAGCTCGGGGACACGGAACACCTCCGTAGTCGGCTCCAGCTCGGGGACACGGAACACCTCCGTAGTCGCCTCCAGCTCGGGGACACGGAACACCTCCGCAGTCGGCGGCGGCTCAGCCCCCCCCATAACCCACCCTACAGCCCCCCCCTCAAGGGCCGGATCCCAGACGGCCCCCAAATCACCAACGGGAGGGTGGGAGAGGACCATGGGATGGGAGGGAGGGAGTCTGAGTCTCGGAGCGGGGACCGGGGGCGTCGGGGCCATGAGTCTCGGAGCGGGGACCGGGGGCGTCGGGGCAATGAGTCTCGGAGCGGGGACCGGGGGCGTCGGGGCAATGAGTCTCGGAGCGGGGACCGGGGGCGTCGGGGGCATGGAACGTGGGGCCGGTACTGGTCGGGTCGGGGGCATGGAACGTGGGGCCGGTACTGGTCGGGTCGGGGGCATGGAACGTGGGGCCGGTACTGGTCGGGTCGGGGGCATGGAACGTGGGGCCGGTACTGGTCGGGTCGGGGGCATGGAACGTGGTGCTGGTACCGGGGGCATGGATCGTGGCGCTGGCTCGGGGGTCGGGGACATGGATCGTGGCACTGGCTCGGGGGTCGGGGGCATGGATCGTGGCACTGGCTCGGGGGTCGGGGGCATGGATCGTGGCACTGGCTCGGGGGTCGGGGGCTTGGGTCGGGAGGCCGGGACGGGAATCTGCTGCGGCCCAGCGCGGGACATCTTGCGCTGCGACCGAGCGGGGTCGGGACGTCGCTGCGGCCCAGCGCTGGACATCTTGCGCTGCGACCGAGCGGGGTCGGGACGTTGCTGCGGCCCAGCGCTGGACATAGTGCGCTGCGGCCGAGCGTGGGGAGCATAGGTGGCCTGTAGTCGGACCGCAAGGTTCATTACCCGCTCCCAGTGCGAATCGCCGCCAGACGACCACGAAATGGTCTCCTCCTCTGGGGACCATGTGGGGGGCGGCGGATGGTGACCCAGATGCCTACTGAGGGCTCCAGATGGGGAGACGGAGTAGTACAAGTACCCAGCTGGAACCCCCGGGAGGACCGTTCCCCCACTACGGGCAGCCCGCTGGAGACTCCGTGGACCGCCCATTGCCAGACGGGTTCCCCTGAACTCGTCCAAGGGAAAAAACTCTGCTGAGTCCTTTCTTGGTCGCGTCATTCTGTCAGGGTTGCTGGGTGGAAGGCAGGACTCAGACGCAGAGTTCAACAGGAACACAAAGGACTTTAATAGTCAAAGCTCAAAAAACACAGGAACCGGGGCAAAAGCACACAGACGAGAAACTACGGCGATCCAAGACGAAAGACAGGACATGCGTGGCTAAAGACAATGACGCGACAAGTGACACAGGAGACACATGGCTTAAATACACAAGGGAGGTGCAGGTGATTGGACACAGGTGGAAACTATTAGACGATCACAGGGGACGACGGGACAAGGCAGGAAGTGAAGTTACCCGGGGACACGAGTGGCAGAAAACTACAAAATACAACAGGAAGTGAAACCACACCGTGACAGGTCATAGTGGTTGGAGTTTATTAGATGCCTTTCAGACAAAAATGTTACACATTTGTAACCAAGAACAAAACATAAAATATGCCGTATGTATACAATAATAAAAAAATGAATCATAAAATCATTAGGAACAAGGTAAACTAACTGCAGCAATATGCTATGGAACACTTTCAATTGACCGCAGCAAACGGCTGGCGTCCTTAATCCCTCTGTAAAACAAACCAAAATTAAATGTTTAGAAACACTCGTAAAATATAAAAATTACAAAGTTGAGGAAGACAACAAGATGTAAGGAAGGAGAATGTTAATCATGCTAGACAAATAACACTTACCAACGTTACTTGGAGAGTCGTGGCAATGAGAAATTCCTCCGATGTTGAACTGCACAGGTGTTCTGGATGAACTGAGATTACGCGTCTGACGTCACGTTCAGGAGCAGTCGGTCACGATTAACACTCAAATCTCTTTTAGGCAATGAACACTTTGAATAATACAAATATTTATAATCTTTACATTCCAGCCACTGAAATGACAGCGAAGGAGGCGCATGGGATAGGGAGGGTGTGCTGGGCAGCATAAGGTTGTTGGTTCGAATCCTCACAAGGTTGTTGGTTCGAATCCTGGCTGCTCCCTGTGCCAAGTTGAAGTGTCACTGAGCAAGACATCTAACCCCCTATTACTCCACATAAATTATGTCAAACCATGGGCGTTTTGGATAAAAGTGACAGCTGCATGTATAGTAATGTCCTGTAAGTCAAAGTCATCATCATATCTCATGAGATACTATCTCATTATGATGACCTACAGGACCTGTTTTTCAGTGGCTGACATGGGCTTCCATACATTAACCTACAACAGATGTAGATGGATTGTGATTCACTGCAGTTGTATGTGTATTTCCACCACTTCATAAAATATATGTAACATGCAGTTGAATTACGGTAGTCTGCTATTATTGTAAATTGACAGGTTTAACTGTTTATTCATGACATTGGCCGTTAATTTACAAGCAAGGGATGGAAATTTAACTGTATGTTACAGTTATTATGACATACTGTAAGATACCGTTAGAAATGCACCGTAAATTTACAGCAATTTGTTACAGTGCACACACACACAAGCACGCTTCCTGGAAAGCTCTGTTAAACAGGAAGGGATGAGTGTGTGTTTCTGGCGTGTTTGGATTGGAGAAAGGAGTTGGGTTTGAGTTATGGTCTCGACGGCAGAGGACAGGAAGGAAAATAGTTTTTACTGAGAGCTTCAAAAATAGTTATGTTGTTTTTCCCAACGCTGTGAGAACAGGTGACAAAAAATAAAGTTTTCCATTTGACTAGAAAAGAAGGCTTCTTTTGGTGGTTTGTTGCCTTAATCCAGTGGTTCCCAAACTAAGGTTGCATAGAGTTTATATATTATAATGCAATTAATTGAAAAGAAAAAAGGAACCACCCTAATTCTTTTTTTTTTCTTTTTTCTTTTCTTCAAAGGTGTGTGGGGGGGCGAGGGGGGGTCTAACAATGTCCGTAACCACCAACAGTTAGATGGTTTGTTGCCTTAAACTAAGTTGATGTTGCCTGAATCTAACTGTTGGTGGTTTGTTGCCTTAATCTAACTGTTGGTGGTTTGTTGCCTTAATCTAACTGTTGGTGGTTTGTTGCCGTAATCTAACTGTTGGTGGTTTGTTGCCTGAATCTAACTGTTGGTGGTTTGTTGCCTGAATCTAACTGTTGGTGGTTTGTTGCCGTAATCTAACTGTTGGTGGTTTGTTGCCTTAATCTAACTGTTGGTGGTTTGTTGCCGTAATCTAACTGTTGGTGGTTTGTTGCCTTAATCTAACTGTTGGTGGTTTGTTGCCTGAATCTAACTGTTGGTGGTTTGTTGCCTTAATCTAACTGTTGGTGGTTTGTTGCCTTAATCTAACTGTTGGTGGTTTGTTGCCTTAATCTAACTGTTGGTGGTTTGTTGCCTGAATCTAACTGTTGGTGGTTTGTTGCCTGAATCTAACTGTTGGTGGTTTGTTGCCTGAATCGAACTGTTGGTGGTTTGTTGCCTTAACTGTTGGTGGTTTGTTGCCTTAAACTAACTGTTGGTGGTTTGTTGCCTTAATCTAACTGTTGGTGGTTTGTTGCCTGAATCTAACTGTTGGTGGTTTGTTGCCTTAATCTAACTGTTGGTGGTTTGTTGCCTGAATCTAACTGTTGGTGGTTTGTTGCCTTAATCTAACTGTTGGTGGTTTGTTGCCTGAATCTAACTGTTGGTGGTTTGTTGCCTGAATCGAACTGTTGGTGGTTTGTTGCCTGAATCTAACTGTTGGTGGTTTGTTGCCTTAATCTAACTGTTGGTGGTTTGTTGCCTGAATCTAACTGTTGGTGGTTTGTTGCCTGAATCGAACTGTTGGTGGTTTGTTGCCTTAACTGTTGGTGGTTTGTTGCCTTAAACTAACTGTTGGTGGTTTGTTGCCTTAATCTAACTGTTGGTGGTTTGTTGCCTTAATCTAACTGTTGGTGGTTTGTTGCCTGAATCTAACTGTTGGTGGTTTGTTGCCTGAATCTAACTGTTGGTGGTTTGTTGCCTGAATCGAACTGTTGGTGGTTTGTTGCCTTAACTGTTGGTGGTTTGTTGCCTTAAACTAACTGTTGGTGGTTTGTTGCCTTAATCTAACTGTTGGTGGTTTGTTGCCTTAATCTAACTGTTGGTGGTTTGTTGCCTGAATCTAACTGTTGGTGGTTTGTTGCCTGAATCTAACTGTTGGTGGTTTGTTGCCTGAATCGAACTTCTCCTTGTTTTGTCGCCTAAACATCCGTTTGGCTAAAGCAGAGTATCCCAAACGTTTTCTGTTGGGCCCCTCTTTGATGATACAGAAACATTGAAGCCCCCCCCCCCCCACCCGCCCCACATGCGTTTTAGCTTTGTTGTTTAGAATTAATTGCATTCTGATACACAAGGGGAGATCAGACTGGTGCCATGTTGAAGGTCTGAGAGAGAATCTTCCTTTTGTAAGGGCTGCTTGCTTAGGATCTTTTACTGATCAAAAAGGGACCATCAGACAACTAACACAAATTATTCCACCTTGCTTCTAGCGGACTCGCTGGAGGATGAAGAACCAGCGGAGCCAAAGGGCTTCCTGAGTTAATACCAAAGCCCCAAAGAGACAAAGCGTTGACGGATACCTCTTTCCCTTCCTCCCTTCTCTCCCCTCAGAGCTGTCTGTAGTGTTTTATTTATGAAAGAACCCTATACACAGGAAATGCTTGTGATTGCTAGTTCTCCCCCTAAAATGTGAGGAAGTTTATTTATTTTTAACAAACATTCCTGATTTGCAAGGCTCCTCCGGCTTCTTTCAGGCGACGTGTGTCGAAGCCACAGGCCTATATTTAGAAATGGCTGTTTGACTTCATGCAGCTGTCTGCAACACAAGACGCAACTCAGATCGGCTCACTCCGAAGCTGTAGTTGTAATCAGAGAGACAGGACTGAAGCTTCTTCACACGTCGCTAATTTGTGAGCTAAGAAAGTTCGTTGTCGAGGTTGGAAGTCGGCGTTTAAGGTCTAAGGCGTCTCCGTCTGTGAGGGTGGTCGTTAAATGAAAGTGAAACATAAACCAATGGGACCTCGAGTGAGTTTTGTTTTTGTTTTTTTATTTACCACGTGAGAAATTCGAAGGAATAATCTCATGGTGTTAACCCACCTGCATGCCGTTGTGTTCATCAACAACACACGGGACCCCCTGCTGACTCCGACTCACACAACCCCGGGACAATTTCTTACCGTTACACACTCTTGGACATCCTTTCTATATTCAATTACACTTGTCTCTTTCAAAATATACTTATTTTAACGTACTATTATCTATCAATATTTTCAAATGATGACTTGATAATTAAACTTTTTGTAACTTTCCCCAAACATTTCCCAACATTTGTGTAACATTCTTGTCAAAAAACTGTTCTGATTCTGATATATCTTACTTCTTTTCTCTGTTCATGAATCTTATTTCATTTGAAAAAATATAAATATTTTCAGATAACCACGACCTTTCTCAAACTGATGATGAATATTGTTGAGGTATTATTCAACGTAACTTTCTTTATTTTTAACGACACATACAACAATATAAAAAGCTAAATCATAGCGTCATTATTAACAGAGATGTTCTGGACCTTTGTTAGACGAAATCCTCTCTGCATGGATTAATACTCCTGTTATACATCATGTAAGCACAAAGAGAACCAGTCATTTCTCACCATATTCAATCACTATATTGATTTCAATAAAAGGCGTCAGTTGTCCGGTTTAGATGATGAGCCGTCACGTGATTCTTCTGACTCTAAACTGACTCCAACGGATCAAACTGCTCTGTCGTTTCACACCAGAACAGTGAAACTCTTTTTGATGATGTTTCTTACTGTCCGCGTAAAGTTGATTTAACTGCTGGCAGAGAAAATGTCAATGTTATCCAATCACATCGGATAAATAATACATTTTTAATAAATCAAGTGTACAGGACAGAAACACTGAACAAGCCTCAGTCCCCTTGAGAGCTGCATCCTTGATATCAAAAGCGTTATAAAAGAAGACACAGAATGTTGTCACAGCAAAGTGACATTACAACCTTCCAATACAATTTATATTTTGACATTTTTTGTCAAATAAATCACACTGTTGTTTTCCCTTTTCTGCACACATCCAGAGCACAATGAAATGTTTGAACATCATTTAGTTTTTAGTTTTCAGCCGCTTAGTTAATGAAGAGAGAAGCGCCGAGCTTTCACTTTCACAATCTGGCCCTCGTGCGCACTTTAAACACTTTTTTTTGCTCATTGACCACAAATAATAACCAATTTCAATTCCGTTCGTGGGCAAAACGCAGGACGGTCCCGAGCTGCTCTCATTTAAAATGCAGCCGGGCGACGGACGGGTAAGAGCACAGCGGGAATCCCATCTGGT
Source organism: Gasterosteus aculeatus (assembly GCF_964276395.1). Classification (NCBI taxonomy): domain Eukaryota; kingdom Metazoa; phylum Chordata; class Actinopteri; order Perciformes; family Gasterosteidae; genus Gasterosteus; species Gasterosteus aculeatus. The sequence continues at coordinate 2,579,545 of NC_135709.1, read as the reverse complement.
ACAACTGGTGCGGCCGCGCGCCGAGGGGCGCGGGCGCGGGCGCGCCGGGCTCTGCGCACGTCCCCGGTGTCCCCGCGGACAGCCCGGGGACGCCGCCGCGCGCTTCGCCCTCGCCGCGGGATAAGATGCTCTCGATGCTGAAACTTTTGGATTTGGGGCTCACGCTCAGCGCGTGCCCTTTGGGCGCGTGCTGCACGCGCGCGCCCGGGTCAGCGTTTCCGAAACCGACTCGCTCCTCGTCTCCCCCACTGGCCGCTGTCCTTCGGCCCCGGACGTGCGCACGTGCGTCTCGGCCGGGGCGCAGCTCGGAACCGGGGTGACGGGGAGCCGGCTCCGCGCGGTTCGACTCGACCAGAAGCGCTTTGGCGTCCGGCTGCGCCGCCGCTGCCTCCGAGCCAGCGGGACGTCCCAGAGAGGATCGGTGGTCCCCGCACGGACCCAGGACCCTGGCGCGCTTGTGCCCCGCGGCTTTGGGGTCCCGCGCGTCCTGCTGGCTCTTAGCCTTCCTCTTCCTCCGACGGTAGTTGCCGTTCTCGAACATGTCCAGGCAGCCGGTGTCCAGCGTCCAGTAGCTGCCCTTGCCGGGGCGGCCCTTCTCCCGGGGCACCTTGACGAAGCAGTCGTTCAGGGACAGGTTGTGGCGGATGGAGTTCTGCCAGCCCTGCTTGTTGTCGTGGTAGAAGGGGAACTGGTCCATGATGAACTGGTAGATGCCGCTGAGCGTGGCGCGCTGCTGCGGCGCGCCCTTGATGGCCATGGCGATGAGCGCGATGTAGCTGTAGGGCGGCTTCTGCGGACTCTCCTGGCGGGCCGGCGCGAAGCCCAGGGCGGCGGGCACCACCCCGCCCCGGCCGTCGCCTCCGTACAGGTAGAGGAGCTGGGGAGCCGGCAGGCGCATCCCGAGGCGGCCGTGGTAGAGGGTCATGGCGCCGGGGACGCGGCGGGGTGTCTCCCGGGGAAAGTGAAGGCTGCTCCCGGAGCTCCTCTCCTCCTCCACCTCCTCCTCCTCCTCCGCCGGCACTGAGTGACTCCCGCGGCCCCGTCCGGGCCCCGCGACATGTTGGTGCTTGTTGCACGTGCACGCTGTGTTATGTTGACTTTGCACATGGGGAATAAATTGACCATCATAAACAGTCGGTGGTGTTCTCAGCCCACCCACATTAATTAAAACTTCATTGCGCTGAACCCCCCCCCCCCCCCCCCCCTCACACACACACACACACACACACACACACACACTCACTTGTTTTCGGCCAATGAGGTTTCGGGTTGTTCCCTCATTTGTTTATAGAATTAGTCGCTTGATAAGTCTGCCCACCCAGGTCGAATCAAGCTGTGTTTATTTGGAAAAAATTTCCGGGCACTCAATACATAAACGCACTGATGTGCTGTTTGAAATATCACGTCCCCCCCCCCCCCGTCCCCTAGTCTCCCCCCCTGTCTCCCCCCCACCCCCTCACACAGAGAGAACAAGCAAACACCGCCGGTCCTCTGTGGGAGTCGCTCATGTGAAAACAGCGTCTCCTTAGTTGTAACAGTGATGGTCACGTGACCAGGATCTGATCGTCACGGGACCCAACATCAAATTCTTTATTTTGTCATATTTGTATTTAAATCACAGCAAATTGTAACTCCATATTTATCATTTTTACCCCCCCCCCTCTAAATTTTAAAGAAAAATTGACTTTGAAGGAGTGGTATTAATCACTTTCCCAGTAAACTCCATTGATATGACTTTAGCGGATTGAGATGCGGGCGACAGCTGCCAAATCCGTTGTCTTTTTAATACATATTTGTTATAGACTTGAACTGTAATTATTTGTATTCCCATGTGGCCATGTTCTTTTGTGTTACACTATTATTAGGACACAAGACACAAACCATTTCCATTAATTTCAGTGAAATTCTCCATAACTTGGCTTTGTTAAGTTTTTATATTAGTCATGCAGTTAAGCTTATTTTTTTCTTCATTATTTTACAGTAGAGATACGAACAATGTGCATATTATTCTGTATTCATACCAGTAGTCTAAACCTGAAGGAGTTCAATCTTTTTTTAGCTGTATTCAAATCTTCAAAACGCGTGTTTTAGTATTTCAAGACTCAGGGCAGCTTGAGGGTCCCGATGTCCGCTTCTGCTGTACGATTCCTTTAAGGTTCTAAATAATGAATCTGAGAAAAATATCAAGCCGATCGCAACAGCTTCACAATAAATACCACAACCCAACTCGCACCTCATTATTTCATACCGACACAATCTCTGACAACGAGAGGTCGTGATGATCCGAGTCATTGGCTCCAAAGTGGAACATATAGAGTGACAATGGTCGGGATGGTTCAGGGCCCGGTCGGGGTGGTCACCTGAATCAACATGCATTCCAAATAATCCTCTTGTGCTGGACTTTTTGCCCTCCTGTCCGAACGGTGCCTCTGCTCATTGGATAAAGTTGCATGTTGCATTTGCGTCAACGTGAACTGAATGAGAATCTGCAGTCGGACTCCGAGGACCACATTGCCTTACAAGGACAACGTTCACGGTATTATTTGTACATGCGGGGCCATGATGCTTTATATTATGTATTTTCCTGTTTATAGGTCAAGGAGGATTATAACAACTTTACAAGTGTGCGCAGCTGGCGTCCTGCTTACATTAAGGGTTCAGAGCTTTCAGGGGATGAACTCACAAGTTTGGTCCTTTTCTCTGTTTCTCTCTCGGCAGACGATGATTCATCAGCAAATCAAACTAAACTAACATGCGAGCGTCAGATGCCTCCAGCCCAGAGGAGCCAGATGGGACATCTTCAAAGGCCACCGGCTGGAGATCTTCCTATTATTATTGCTTGAAAACCTTCTTTAGAATTCATTCTGACGACGATAGTACAGAAAAGTGCTATGGCTGTTAAAAGAGAAACATCATTTCACATGCATTTTGCTTAGGGGCTTCCTGTTGGGCCTGACAGAACTTTTTTCGGGGGGGGGGTTTGCTTGTGTGCCAGCCTGTGTGAAAAGTTGACCGTGCACGTGATGTGACGTGATGGGACGTCACCTCTTTCATCGCTCCTTGCGACCCGCAACAGTAAACGAGGAGCGGAATAGAACTCATTGAATCGCATGCTTCCTCATCTAGACGTCCCAAAATAACCGGACGCTTTCGTGACGACGTTTCATCTTTAAGACACATGAAATCGTGTCCAACATTCAAGTGCGTACGTCTTACATGTGTGCAGCATGATTAGCGGCACGTGATCAGCGCGGCAAATCATTTCACATAATCACCCGATTTGGAGTAAATGAATTATCAACAGACGGCCCACTGGCGGTCACAGCGCTGTGCACCGGCTTTAAAGGTTATGGTGTGTTGACCAAAGAGTTTGAACCAGGAAAAGAAGAAGAGACAAAATCTAAAAAGAGGCTTTTTCCCGTCTTTTCAATAATTGGTAAAATATCAATTCATTCCCAAAGAGACTTGGAAAAATGTCTAGGAAAAAAATGTAAAAAATCTCGAAGTTAAACAGTGCTCAAATAAAAATGAGAAAGCATATCTTTGAAATTAAACTTTCTTGTTCTTTGTATCCTTGTGATTGAAATGCACTTATTGCAAGTCGCTTTGGATAAAAGCGTCAGCTAAATGACATGTAATGTAACATGTAATGTAATATCAATTCTTAAAATGTCGCAATTGTGGCATGTTGTCTATTTGCCTCCCATTGACGGTATAAGATGACATGTGAGTATCAGTGACATCTAGTGGACAGATGCAGAAGTGCTTTACGTTCAGCAAACATCCTAAAACAGGAAGGCTCAGAGGACACAGACGATAGTGGCTGAGACACTTGGTTTCATAGTGTTTCATTAAAGCAACATAAAGCGAAGCTCATTACGAAAATAGAAAACACAATGCTTTTGCCGGGTAGCAAACTTACCGGTCTCTCCCATTTATGTCACTTTCTGTTTGCTGGTGCACTTTATTTTTAATATTTAAGTATTTTTAACTTCAACTTTTATTCCTTTATTTTTAAACTAACCCATAGCATTATATTTTGATTTTATTCCTCGTGCACTGTCGTCTTGTCGTCCGTTGTCGTACTGCCTGCTGTTACGCACCAACCGCCAAGTCAAATTCCTTGCATGTCCGACATATTATGGCAATAAATGATGACACTCCCAGCATGCATTGCAAGGGTTCAAACCAAGCCAGTGTTCCCAGGACTTCGCAGGTTGCGTGAAGTCTTTAAACTTTGAGTTTTGCATTCTACAAACGAGTCATAACGTAACGGCATTTTAACAAAAGTGTAATGAAAAATAGTAGATATACATAATATTTATTGTATTAGAATAATTGGGACTGAGGTTAACGGTCAAAAGACCTGCGAGGTTAAATGTTTTCAATGTTAATGTTAATGCAGGTCTGCTTCAAATTAAGACTGAAGATTTTTCTGTTTATTAAATTAACGGCAGTGCACGTTTATTCTATCCTTAATGTTTCTTCTTTTCTTCTGCCTCTTATGTGAGGAACTTAAAGTGTGAGGAAAGCTTCCTTTTCTCCTCTGAACACTTACACTACATGATGGAAACCTCTGGTGCAAGTTTCTGTTGCTTCCTCGGATAAGAGAGGATGCTTTTTGTCACCACTGGATCACATGATTATTATTAACTCGCTATCATGAGACAAATAGCTGCCAAAAATGATTCAAAGTTCAGTGCACAGCTCGTAGAGGCTTCACGTGCGGAGAAACAATGCGAGATGGAGTGAAGAACTCAAACTAATCTACTTGAATTCAGACAGAAAATGACATTTTTGCTTATTTTATTAACACGTACCATCCTTTTTGCAAACCAGACTTTCAACGTTGTGCCTCGGACGTACCATGGACATCGCCTCGCAAGAACATTAACATGAGCGAACACGATGTCAGAAAGAGACCGTATCGTCCAACAAGGCTGAGAGCGGCGACTGAAGCGATGACGGATGCGCTTTTTCCAGCCTAAAGCGAGGTGACCGCCGGCTCGTCCGACAACGCTTGGTCGGCGGCTGCTGGGTCGCCCGTCTGCTTCGGGACGACGAGATATCTCACTGCCCATCGCAGAAAGGACTCCGCCACTTTGAACCGACTGAAATCATGCAGATTCTGTCCCGACGGCAGGTAGGAGTAAGAGAACCGGCGGCCGTCGCTGTGGACCGCGGCACCGTTCTTGCAGGCGTCCGCGGCGGCTTCCAGGGGACTGCCGCCCTCGTGGGCCCTGCAGCCGGCCTGGGTGTCAAAGAGCCAGGACGGAGGGCTGCCGCTGACCTGCGCTTCCCCCTCCTCCACCCAAGTGGTCGGCTCACTCCTCTTCCTCTTCGCCTTTCCATATTCCCTCTCAACGGTCTCCTCCACTTGGTCCGAAGCCGGAGGTGGCGGCGGCGCTGGTGGTGGCGAGTCCGTGCGGCCTTGGTCTGCGGCAGGGAGCGGCTCCGACAGTCCAGTGAGGTATTCCGGCGGACTCGCGCAAGGAGAAGCGGCCGATTGCTGGAGTTTCTGGTACGGCGGGAGGTTGCTGGGCTCGGATGCCTGCTGGGATTCCTTGGGGCTAAACGCGGGGGTCACAGGGTGGTCGGACCTGAATCCGGGGGCGGCGGCGGCGGCGTCCAGGTCCACCAATCTCCTGGGAGACGCATCAGAGGATGACGAGGTTTCCCATGGCGGAGGGAAAGCATCCCAGGGGTTGGATAAATCCTTCACGTCTGCCATGGCGTTCTCCTCCTCGCCGTTGGCTACTCTCCACTCTGCGTCGTCAATGGAAGGGGACATGGACTCTGAAGGTGGCGGCACGGAGCCCTCTCGGTCCTCACGGGGGGCAAACAGTTCACCACCCGTACCGCCTCGGACATTCAGGGGCGTTTGATTCTGCAGGGCGTTTTCCGCAGAGATGAGAAGACACTTCATGGGGACTTTGAAGCCCTCCACTCCCTTATATTTGACCCTGTCGACGCCCCAGCTTGTGTCCGTGTGGGTCGCCAACTGGTCCCAGGTGGACGTGGAGGGCTGCGGGCTCGCTGCCGCCAGCCTCTCCCTGACGTCCTCCAGCACGGCCTCCAAGCAGTCCTGCTGCCACTCTCCCAGCAGCTCCGACAGGTCGAACCCATATTGGGAGTCCTGCGTCTCCTGACCCAGCAGGGCCTTGCGCGTCACACAGATCTGCCTCCTGATGGACGGCAGCGCCGTGCTGCAGAGGGCGCTCCCTTTAACCGGCCCCGTCGCAGTCGTGGCCAGCTCTCTGATCGATAAGACGAATCTGCATTTGGTCTTCTCCGAGGCCATGTGGAACTGCAGCTGGTAGTCATGGACGCAGACCGTGGTGTTGACCAGGCTGGTGAAACATTCGCGGTCCTCCTCCTGCTGGAGGTGTTCCCAGGCCGACTTTGTGAGAATGGCAGGGATCTGGAGCAGCCCGTCCGACAGGAAGAGGAGCCCCGCGGGGCCCTCGGAGCCAACGTCCTGGGACTTTGATATATCGCCCACCTCGATGACCCTGGCCTTCAGCTGCCCGCCGTGGCTCTCCTCCCGCTGCTCGCCATAGCCGAGGATCAGGCTCTCTATCCACGGAGACAGTCTGCTCCAGGCGGAGGCGGGCATGCTTGCAGTTCCAACCGGTGTCGTTTAGATGCTTATTGGTTCCTTCGTCACAGCATCACCACGGGGGCTGGAGATAAGAAACATCTATGAGCCGTTATTAAATACACATATATCGCTTGGACATTCTCAGAAGATCGCAGGGATCAAGTCAGAGTTTAGTCACTGCGGTCAGTTGCAGTAGCGCCTTGGTAGGCAGGTTCCTTTTTCAGGAACCAGCCGATCTCAGTTGGTATTAAGCGACATGGAGGGTCCATGTCCTCCTCCTCCTCCTCATGCAAATTCCATATAAATGAGTATCTTCATGACCATCGGTTGGCCGTGCATTGTTTTCTAACTAACGATCGATGATCCGGAAAGGTCCTGAAAAAGGAACCTGCTGGCACCGACCGGGGTCCCTCGTCAGTTGACACTTCCTTCCGCCCTAAACCCCCCCCCCCCCCACATGCACCCTCCGGCCTTCTCCGTGTACTATCGCGTTTCCTCTTTTACCTTGTTGGGGAACCTTCTGTCCCAGCTAGCGCAGCGTCATAGCAACCCCTGTCCGCACGTGGCGTTTAGTTACCGCTATTTCCTTCGTGTCGTCCGACGCAGCGCACAATCACGTCTACGCTTGTTCAACGTTATGGCGGCGGGAATTGTTGCCAAGCGTCACTGGCTGGTGTGAACGTGAGTGTTCCTTTCAAATTAAAAGCGGAAATGTCCTTTATGTATTCTAACGTATCAAAATGTACACAACTAACTGAATGTTTCCGAATATATCAGTAGATGCTTCTTTTACATAGCTGATTCGTATGCGCAATAACGCTATACTACTTGGTTTAAAACGTTTTATTCACACCGGAAATTCTGGTGTCTCCGTTATTTTTGGCAGCTTCATTCTGGCGGTTAGGCCTGATGGCCGCGTTCCGTTTCGCTTTTTCTTCTAACTTGATTCGGCCGATTTACATGTAAACGGTATCTCAGGGAGATATTTCTTATTGTAGTTGTGTCTTTACATTGTTGTATTTATTATATTAAAAATGTAAGTAATAGTATTTCTTCACATGGTGGACAAGTTGCCATCGAGGTGTTGGAACGTGCTTCAACTACGCCCTCGTATGCCAAACTGATGCTGCATTCAAGTGCCACATTAATGATGCGGTCCTTATGCTGTGATGATACATTTGTTACGACACAACGTACTTACAGCAAATGAACGAATTGGCTGCAATCTTTAACTTCTCGCACGGCCCCGCTTTGTTTCCTACTTGCACGTGTTTTGAACAGAAAGGTGGCGCAGTTGAATCGGCGTGTCGTTTTAGCCATTTTCCCCCTTGAGCGCAGCTCAAGATCCATTTCCGGACATCAACGTTCTCGCGTCCAGCGTGATTCACGTCGCCCCTAAAAAAAAAAAAGAAGCCAGCTGGATGCAGCCTGTCCGCGTGAGACACACGAGCGCGTTTCGTAGTTTTTTTTTTTTAAGGTGGGTCACGTGACGCAAAGAGCCTAAACACGGAAGTAACCAACCCCACACGAGTTTGTTTGCAGCTCACTTCGCGTTCCCCCCGTTTTACAGTTCACAGTTAGTTGAGTTGGCTGGTTTTGTAGGACTGACGTTAAGCGACGTTCCGCCGTGTTACACGCAGGAGTTGTTGTTGTTGTTGTTGTTGTGCTAACGTTAAGTCACTAGCCAGGCCGCACACAGCGAGTCCGCTCGCTGCCAGTTAGCGGATGCTAGCGTTTCTTTTGCGGAAGCCCGATTGAAGAGTGTCCCCCGGGTCCTCTGTGCACAGTGGGACGGAGACATGCCCGATTCGGCAGCGACCGGTTCGAGGGTTTCGGACCCGCAACACGCCCAGAAACTCCTCCGGGTCCTTCGCACCTTCTGGCTCGAGCAAAGTTTCCACGACGCGCTGCTGGTGGTCGATGGAGAGGAGCTGCCTGTCCAGAAGAACATCCTGGCTGCTGCCAGCCCCTACGTCAGGTCAGTCCCACCAGCTACTACGTCAGGTCAGTCCCACCAGCCCCTACGTCAGGTCAGTCCCACCAGCTACTACGTCAGGTCAGTCCCACCAGCTACTACGTCAGGTCAGTCCCACCAGCTACTACGTCAGGTCAGTCCCACCAGCCCCTACGTCAGGTCAGTCCCACCAGCTACTACGTCAGGTCAGTCCCACCAGCCCCTACGTCAGGTCAGTCCCACCAGCTACTACGTCAGGTCAGTCCCACCAGCCACTACGTCAGGTCAGTCCCACCAGCTACTACGTCAGGTCAGTCCCACCAGCTACTACGTCAGGTCAGTCCCACCAGCTACTACGTCAGGTCAGTCCCACCAGCCACTACGTCAGGTCAGTCCCACCAGCTACTACGTCAGGTCAGTCCCACCAGCCCCTACGTCAGGTCAGTCCCACCAGCCCCTACGTCAGGTCAGTCCCACCAGCCCCTACGTCAGGTCAGTCCCACCAGCCCCTACGTCAGGTCAGTCCCACCAGCCCCTACGTCAGGTCAGTCCTACGTCAGGTCAGTCCCACCAGCTACTACGTCAGGTCAGTCCCACCAGCCCCTACGCCAGGTCAGTCCACCAGCTACTACGTCAAGTCAGTCCACCAGCTACTACGTCAAGTCAGTCCCACCAGCTACTACGTCAGGTCAGTCCCACCAGCCACTACGTCAGGTCAGTCCCACCAGCCACTACGTCAGGTCAGTCCCACCAGCTACTACGTCAGGTCAGTCCCACCAGCCACTACGTCAGGTCAGTCCCACCAGCTACTACGTCAGGTCAGCCCCTATGTCAGGTCAGTCCCTCAGCTACTACGTCAGGTTCAGTCCCTCAGCCCCTACGTCAGGTCAGTCCCTCAGCCCCTACGTCAGGTCAGTCCCTCAGCCCCTACGTCAGGTCAGTCCCACCAGCTACTACGTCAGGTCAGTCCCACCAGCCCCTACGTCAGGTCAGTCCCTCAGCTACTACGTCAGGTTCAGTCCCTCAGCTACTACGTCAGGTTCAGTCCCTCAGCTACTACGTCGGGTCAGTCCCTCAGCCCCTACGTCAGGTCAGTCCCTCAGCCCCTACGTCAGGTCAGTCCCACCAGCCCCTACGTCAGGTCAGTCCCACCAGCCACTACGCCAGGTCAGGCCCACCAGCTACTACGCCAGGTCAGGCCCAGCAGCCCCTACGTCAGGTCAGTCCCACCAGCTACAAGGTCAGGTCAGTCCCACCAGCTACTACGTCAGGTCAGTCCCAAAAGCCCCTACGTCAGGTCAGTCCCACCAGCTACAAGGTCAGGTCAGTCCCAGCAGAACCTACGTCAGGTCAGTCCGCAGGCTGCACAGCACAGCAGGCTGCTGTCTGCTACGCGTAGGCAGCATGTCCACTGTCCAAATTGACTTCTGATAATGACTTCCTGTTAGGACCAAGCTCAACTACAATCCCCCAAAGGAAGATGGGTCTACATACAGAATCGAGCTGCAGGGGGTCTCCATGGCCACCATGAAGCAGATCCTGGACTACATCTTCAGTGGTGACGTAAGTATGGATTAGATAAGTAAGCACGGGAGGTAAATGTGTGCCGCTCTCTCCCCATTGGTTCGTGGTTGGATGGATAATAATCGTGGATAATCCAGTTGGCCCGTCCTTCACACACAGATCACGTTGAGTGAGGAGACCATTCAGGACATGGTCCAGGCGTCCGACATGCTCCTCATGACCGACCTCAAGAACCTGTGCTGCCAGTTCTTGAAGAGCTGCATCACTGCAGAAAACTGCATCGGCATCCGCCACTTCTCTCTGCACTACTGCCTTCACCACGTCCACTACGCCGCCACGGAGTTCCTGCAGACGCACTTCAGCGACGTGGCGCGCACCGAGGAGTTCAGGGAGTTGCCCCCAAGCCGGCTCTGCGAGCTGCTGGCGATGGAGAAGCTGAACGTGGGCAACGAGAAGCACGTCCTCGAGGCCGTGTTGCAGTGGTACGCACACGACCCCGTGGAGCGCAAGGTGGGTGATGCTTCACCTCAAGTTTGGCGGGAAGATAAAGGAGGCTTATTTTTGTTTCAACTGATTAGAATACGCGTCATGCGACATGCACGACACTGTTGAGGTAAATGTCATTGATTGCTCGTTGGAGTTTTATATTTATATATATTAAAGTTGATCTTTTTAATGACATTTTAAAAGACACGTTGTAGCATTCAACATCGGTAAAATTGCAACGTAAGTCACAAACCTTGCTCTTTTAAGGTGCGCTACATTTAAATATATATTTCTAGGTAAGCTGTTTTACGGCATCGCACCCGTAGTCCGTCGTCCTTCAAACCATTTAGTAAGTTGTGTAGACGTATGTTCTTTCTCGGCATGAGAGATTCCTCTTATTAGTCCCACAGTGGGGAAATTCACAGGATCGCGGCACACGAGATACGTGGTTAAAAACAACAAGCGCAGCAGTAGTCAGTAAGTAGGTAAAGAAATGTATAATAATGATAGACGAAATAAAAATAAAAGCAGTGCAAAGATCACGGTAACTGAATATACTAGGACCTAAATAAATATAAGCATGTGTAGACATAGTTTCCCCCAGTGGATAAATGTGTTTGATATCACTGCGCCCAGAAATTTCAAATAATTCAAATGATTTATGTTTTTTTTAAAGAACGAGGAGGCAAGACACCCCAACCCCTAATTGCTCCCCGGGCAAAAATGTAAAAAGCCATGGGTTAAAAATGTAATTGTAAGTCGCTTTGGATAAAAGCGTCAGCTAAATCACCTGTAATGTGATGTAACAATATTGCCGCTTGGAATGAGACGTTAGCACTAGTATGTTTTAATACAGCAGGTATCCACTTAAATCAGGCCCTCAATTGGATATCATTTGTGTGTAGTGTGTCAAAAAGAATCATTATTGGGCTTAAATATGCACATCAATGCTGCCGCCAGATGTGGAAAAGGGCAACTTCTTGATACCGTTTTTTATAGGACGGTGATTGTCAATGTTAAGTTTCCATGTTAAGCGGATTGTTCCATTCCGGCAGGTCCACATGACGGAGGTGATGTCCGCCGTGTGGCTGCAGGGCCTGGACGTGAGCTACCTGAGGGAGCAGGTAGGACCTCCCCCCCCCCCCCCCCCCTCACCTCCCCCTCCCCCCATGTAATCCACAACATGCGGGAGGGGAGTGACTTCTATGCGCATGCCGTCCCACCAGGCTGTGGGGGAGCCGCTGACGAGGGAGGTGATCACTGAGCACTGCCAGCAGGTGCTGTCGGACGGCCCGCTGCAGGGCGAGGCCATGCTCGCCGCCTTCAAGCCGCGAGGTTACTCCGAGTGCATTGTCATCGCCGGAGGGGAGGATCGCAAGTGAGTCGCCGCCGTCGCCGCGTCCGTCTGTCGATGGAATCGCGTGCATTGAGATGTCTTGATACGCGACAACACCGTCCTTGTTATTATAATCCCGCCTTAACTGACATTTCGTACACAATTAATGATTTTAGTCGCATCGCGCTTTTTATCCTTCAGCGTGGCCGGAAACGGCGTTTTTAACGCTCTTTGACGCCCAGTGTTTGCACCCCTGCAGAAGCAGGAAGCCCACCGCCGTGACGCGCTGCATGTGTCCGCTCTACGACGCCAACAGACAGGCCTGGATCGAGCTGCAGCCCATGAGCGGCGCCCGCCTCGGCCACGGAGTGGTAGCCGCGGGTCTGTGCTGGCGAGAAACCCCGCCCCCCCCCCCCCCCCCCCCCCCCACCTGTCAACACCTGTCACGTGCTACCCTTTTGATAGCGAAGGGGTCGCGGTGTCACGCCAGTGTAATAACGTTGTGTTTCCCGTCTGTTAGAGGGCTTTTTGTTTGCGATGGGCGGAGCAGATGAACACAACACGGTCCTGGACAGTGGAGAGAAATATGACCCCGACTCCAACAGCTGGAGTCCCATCCCGCCGATGCTGCAGGTACACTTCCCCTCTCCAGCAGCTAAAACGTAGCACGCAAACATCAAATACCCACCGAAATGATCACGCTTGCTTTTTTGAATCTGCTGCTTTTCATAATTTTGAAGCGGGATCATTCCTGCAGCCATGTTGCACGTCTCCTTTATGGCCACTGGGTGTCAGCAGTTTGCTTCCGACGATGTTAAGGGGCGTGCGTGAGACTTCATTGTAGCGTAGAAGAACGTGTGATTTGAGTCATATATAATGCAAACCCATACCTCAAATGCAACTCCAAAAAACGCCGTTGGAGCCATGGAATGCATGGAATGCATGCGAACTCGGTGTCATAGCTGTGCTAGTTTGTGCACATGGAGGAGTGTGCGCGTGTGACGCTGCTGTGGTCGGCTCACCTCGTCTCCAGGCGCGTCAGAGCTTCGGCGCGGTGGAGCTGGAGGGTCTGATCTACGTTCTCGGAGGAGAGAACAAGGACGGCGAGCTGATCACCGTCGAAGTGTTCGACCCCCACTTCAGCACCTGGAAACCTCAGACCAGTATGACCATGATCCGCAAGGTGACAAACCCCAGCGTCCTGACTTCCCTGTGCAATGCAATGCTGTAGATGTAATCCTGTCTCATATTGAACAGTAAGCAAACGTCAGCCTGCGACTTGTTTAGCCGTACCTGTCGTCCCCGTCAGGTCGCCTGCTACGCCTCCATGAACAAGAAGATCTATGCCATAGGGGGCGGCTCCTACGGGAAGCTGTACGACTCCGTGGAATGCTTTGACCCGAAGATCCAGCAGTGGACAGGCCTCTGCCCTCTGAAAGAGAGACGGTGAGCACAAAACCCAGAAGACGGCGGTCTTCTCTTCACGCCACCGTCTCGATGACGTCCGTTTCCATGTTCCATGTACAAACCTTCAGCCCAAAGGCTGTGACTTTCTACTTCTTTGTGTTGCGCAACAGAAAACGGGGCATGCCGGCAGTCCCGGGACTGTCGTTTTTAGTTTCGGTACGATTTCCTTCAAATTTGAAGCGACGGGGGAGGATGTTGAGTCACAGCGTGACGATTAGTCAGCGCAAGTTTGAGGAAACGGCGTTCAGTCGCTGCTGTCCGTCGTCTCCTTTTCAGATCATTGTGAGCAAGTCAGCTGATCCGGTAACTAAATGGCCCTGAAGTGCATCTATGGGACAAAATGCCATGATTTGGGCTTTCACAAATCACAGAATCCAATTTGCTTGCCGATTGTAGACACTCCTGTCCTGATTCCTTGTTTCCCCCCCCCCGCCCTGGTCAGGTTTGGGTCGGTGGCGTGCGGCGTTGGCCAGGAGCTCTACGTGTTTGGCGGCGTTAGAAGCAAGGAGCAGGACAACCCCGAGCAAAGGCAGATGCTGACCTGCAAGTCTGAGTTCTACCACGACGACATGAGGAGGTCAGTGCGGCGAAAGGCTGCGTCTTCTGCAGCGACTTGCAAATAAATACCACAGTTCGATTCCTACATCAATGCTGCTGCTGCTACTTTCCCACGGGGGGGGGGGGTCTACGCTCATTGTTAACCTTGGAAAACAGGGGGCATTCAGTTTATCGCAAGTGATTTCCTGTTCAGTGGGCCAATTCTTCTTCAGCGACCAGAACACAAAATACTTGTTTTTTCCATTAGCTTTATCTAATGCGGCTTCCAATAAGTGCACTCGGCCAACCGGAGACAGACCCCCGGAACAACTAGAATCATGGTTGTGGCCTGTGGTTGTTAACAGGCCGATTTGAGGCCGGGTTTAGGGGACGAGGGTGGATTTCTAGTTTGGTAGAAAGGCCTGTGACCGCGGAGAGCGGTGCGAGTTGGACCGCCACGCCGGAGCCGGAGAGGACTGGCGCACCTGTCGCGTGCTGAGCGGGCCGAGAGAATCGAGGGTGAGAGGAAGACCGGGTGGACAGTAGGGCGGCAGAGTTGAGATGCATGAGAGAGAGAGAGAGAGTCGGCTGAAGGGAGCGAACAGACGGGTGCAGAAACAAGTGGTTGGTTCCCGGACGTCGGCTCGAACGAGTGGGCAGGCAAAGAGCCGGAGGGGCCTCATTTATAAACGTTGCGTACGCCGCTCTCTGCGCAATAATCGGTATTCATAAAAAGCAAACGTGAGGGGGAAAATGTGCGGTCCTTCACGCGAGCTCGGACCCGTTGGATCGATCCGCAGCGTAAAACAAACAGAAGTACAAATTGACACATTTTCAAAAAGAAAAGTGAAATACGTTCTGCAATAATATCGCCATGTTATGCAATTCGTCCTCAACACACAGCTGTTGCTTGTCAGACGCAATCAGACGGACGGCGATAAAACGCCACGAAGCCGTCACAATGCGTAATCACGCGAGACGGCTGATCTTGCGCTCTGAGAAGACACAGCTTCCAAACGCGCCTCGACCCCCCCCTGACGCCGATGTTGGCCCAGACCCCCCGTCCCCGATCCCCAATCATTGCCGCCAGTCTCTCATCAAGAGGGGACAGCTCCGGTGTCGCCTCCCCCCCCCCCCCCCCGTGGCAGACACACTTTGGCGATGGCGTCCTAAACGCTTCTTTGCATCCACTTTGATGTTAGACCATTTTTTCTTTATTTGGGCCACGGCCCGAGGTTGTGAGGCTGCAGCGTTGCCGTGGTGCCTCTTTGGCGTCAGTGACGTCCACACTGTGTCCTCCAAAGAGCATTGGACTCCTCCTTTCCACCTCGCCAATGAACGTTTCCACTTCACACTCAGTGAAGCTAGAGCAATAAGTCACATGACTTCTCCGTCTGGGTGTTGAAGGCACCCGGAAGGGGAAGCAGAGGGGCAGTTTCTAGGAAGCGGACGGGTAGAGAGCGAAGAACTCCACTGGGGAGATGTGTGAACCAGTAGCATCTCCCCTCCCCTACTTTTTTTTACAACATACGAGTCACTCAACAAAACCATTGACGCTGCTCTCCCTTTGGACAGACGGTTAAACTCCCGTCTGCGTTGCCCGATGAACCATGTGGTATCTGCTGTTTTGCGATGGGCGCAGGTGGATGTTGCTGGATGACCAGAACCTGTGCATTCAGACCAGCTCGTCCTTTGTCTGCGGCGCCGTGCCCGTTGGAGCCAGCGTCTATGTGCTGGGAGACCTGGACACAGGTCAGTAAGGGAGCCAGCGAGGACAACGGGCTGCCATCCGGAGACGTCGCCTTGCGACTGCGCGTCTTGACGAGGTCACTGTGTGAATCCCGTTTTTTTTCTCGCACAGGGACCAGCTTCGACTACATCCGGGAGTTCCGCCGCAGCACCGGCACGTGGCACCACACCAAGCCCATGCTGCCCGGCGACCTCTCCAAAACGGCCTGCGCCGCCCTGCGCATCGCCAACTGTCGACTGTTCCGCCTCCAGCTGAGCCAGGGCCTGTTCCGGATCAGAGTGTGATTCGGTGTGACTGCCTGCTCCCCGGTCTGACTTTGGGGGTTTCACCAACACTTGCGAGGTCTAATTGCGACACGACAAAACACAAACTGTTTTATTTGTTTTTGTTTTTTCTAACATCTGTTTATTTTTCCGTTATATCGTGGTGTTGTTTTTTTAATTCATATGTAATGTTTACTGGCTGGGGGTTTATCTTGTTGCTTGGTGAGAGATTTCATATCATTACCATTTCAAAAACACTGTAATTGTAAAATCGAGGAACAACACTATCAATCATCCTGACGTCTTCAACCGCTGCTGTGAAGGTCAAAGGTTGAACATGTTTTAAGTTGCATAAATCTTTAGTGGGAAATGAGACTTTGGAGTCAGTCCCCTGGAAGCAGAGTGATGGGGGTCATATAGTAGATTATGGATTTGATTCGTGGAGGTTACTGAAGTTATCAGTGTTACCAGCAAAGCGTCGTCTCACGCTGGCTCGGTGCACCTGGTCTGCGCGGCGAGCGTCTTTCTAGACACATTATTGAGTTTATTACCGAGTCGCAGCGTTCACCAATGTCACACGTGGCTTTTTTAAACGCACTTTGCCTTCACTTCCTGTTTGTGTTCCAGTGGATGTGGTCAAAATGATGTAGACATTGAGATTAGTCTGAATTACCTCGCAAAGCGAACTGCGGCCGACGAGCCGCGGACAACAACGGCCCGGACTCGGGACGTGCTGCAGATCCCTGGAGGTCCCTCGGTGCGTGCGCGGCGTTCGTGTCGGTTAAAGTCGTGTCCTCTGGTTCCTGCGTGAACGGCTGGACGGTGACGCGACTTCGGGGGTTCGCTCGTACCGTTTCCTGCTGACGGGCGCGTCGGGTGGCGGGATCACGTGTTTTCTTTTGTTTTCTTTGATTCGGAGGTGACTGGCAACGTCTCACCACGTGTCGTGCTTTTAGGTTTCTTTAGTGCAAAAGTTGTTCCTGGAAATATTGTTGTTAAATATTTAAAGAAAATGTTCCAGATCCATTTAGATTGATGAATAACACAATAAGGAAGCGGAGAGGGGACGTATGTATTGGGGGGGGGGGGGGAACTGTCCATTTTTTAAATCCGCGTTGATCACACGGATTCATTGCATCACTTAGTTTTGCACTTAAGGGGGGGGGAGAAGTTCCTGATTCAACGCGAGGAAGAAGCTTTTGTTAATTATTCCTGTTCCTCCCGGTGGAGGGAGGCCCGCTTTAGTCGTCCCTGACGGGAATGTTCATTTTCACTTTTGGTTACTGCCGAAACCGTTTTGTGAAAGCGAAACCCGACTCACTGTGTCGCTTTCCAAAAAAAAAGAGGCTGAACGCACAAAAAAGCTGCACACTACGGATGGATCTGACGGATTGTTATGTTTTTAAAAACATGAGGCAACCAAACGTGTTGCATTGCTCATACTTTCTGCTGTTCGTTTACAACCGATCGTGCAAATCATTGGAGCGGCCGGTGCCGCTGTGTTGTCGTCAAACCTGCAGAAGAAGAAGAGTCAGACTGAAAAGAAAATCGGGAAGAAGCGTTCCGCCGAGGCCGCGAGGACCACTTCCTCGTTCCGCATTGACGCTTAATCGTCCTTAAAATGTCTCGTCGGGAGTGGAGTCATTTACGGTAAAGGACGGGCCGAGCTGCGGTTGAAAAAAACCGTCAACCGTTATTAACAAACGACCTCATCAGTTCAAATCAGTCAAACCCTCGATTGTGAAGCACATTTCTTTGACGTTGTCATGGTGACGTGGCATGTCCCATCTGTATTCACGCCGTTTTCAGGCACTCACGGGTGATGCGGGTCAAGTCCCTCGGGGGTCAGGGGTCAGGGTCAAGGGTGGGAACACTGGGATTGGGCCTATGAGCCTCATTCGTTCACGCCAAAGGAAATAAAACAATGTGATCAACTCCCTGCCTTCTGTTTCTCTCTGGGTAAACGGTCGCCATCGGTCACATTCATATTAGTATTCCTGCTATTACCATTCACTACAGTAACACTTTCTATGATCATCTGATATCACTCCCGCCATCCTTTTAATATTGACCACTTGTTATTTCTTGTATTTGGGCCCTTCCTCTGTTACTATTACAGCGGCTCTACCGTGACTGTTGTTTCTCTTTAGAAGCACGAAGAAGTGTCTCAACATCACTTTCGTTATGTTTTCATGATCAGTGCCTTCTGTGTGGTTCTCAAATGTGCAAAATGAAATAAAAATGCAAACGCTCCCTCTTTCCCGGACCAGAGTGAAGGCGTAATTCCCCCCCCGGGGCCATTTCGCCGTTCTCGCTCGAGGGATTTGCTTCTCCGCGTGTCGAGGCATTTTATAAAGCACTTTACTTTTACATTTGTCCTCCCTGCAGGCTCCTCTTTGCAAGGTCAGCGTCTTTTTTTTCCCAACTGTCGCTTGGCAACCACCGAAGGAGCTCTAACATTAGCCCGCCACAAATCTTGAACTTTAAACTAGCTGTTGGTCCAGTCTATTAGTCCCAGTCAACGGAAAGAACTTCAGTGTGGCTTTCAATCACCTCGGTAAAAGTCGTACGCAGCAGCTCCACGATGAAAACGGAGCGCGTGGAGTGAAGTCGGGGCCACGTGTCCGCGTTGAAGAGGCCCGTGCGCCTGATATGTGACAAGAAAATAAAGCTTTCTTCAAACTGACGTCCTCCTCGTCTCTTTCCTGAATAAACAGGATTATTATCTCCGTTACCTGCGTAACACTATTCCACTGATTAAAGGGCTTCGCAAACACCCGTAAAACCTGTTCTTCAAAAAGGTCGACAATAAACTCCTCATTGCGCCGCAAACGGCGCCAGCGTTCAGGTTATTTGTTCGTGATGATTCGGTCGCTCCTTCAAACTCCTGGCAGGTCAGGTGACAAAAACGAAGTCTGTCTCGATGAGTTGTGTTTCTCCAGAGTTTGAATGAAGTGTACTCTGGTGAAAATGACTCGCCTGACTGGAGAGCACATCGAGTATATGTTCAGGTCAGTGTTGGTCACACGGGAGCCGGAAGAAGAATAAGATGAGCACGTGTCCCCTGGACAAAGTCGTCTTCCCCGGGAGAACGTGTGGATTCCCACTAAAGGTAAAAGCCAGATGTTACAGGGTTTGGTAATTCATCTAGAGGTTTCTTCCCATGGAGCAGAAGGCAGAAGAAGAAATAACTAACTACAATTGTATTAAAAGTCCAGCTGGAACAAAGTGCTAAAAAAAGATTAAGAATTCGACCAGCCACTGCTGCTGACCTGTCCTGCCCTTTCTTCTCGTTTCCGGTTCCGTTCCTTAGCGAGGTGTCCAGTCCGTCTCGTTCCTCTCCTCGTTTGCACCCCGCCTGCTCGTTCGCTGTCTGGCCGTCCTCTCGCTTGATTTCCCGCGGCTTCTCCTGCCCGTGGCTTCCGCTTTCATGCTCAGTGCTCAGTGTCCTTTATAGCAGCTGTGTTAATTGGAGAGGGGAGGTCCTTTCATTGTTTAATGTGGTTGGCCAGAGCTCTCTGTAACTGATTAGTCCCTCCAGCTGCATGTAGTTTACTGAAAGGTGGGTTAATACGTAAAAATGTAATAAAACAAACCATGCTAAAATGTAATAAAACAAACCATGCTAAAATGTAATAAAACAAACCATGCTAAAATGTAAAAAAACAAACCATGCTAAAATGTAATAAAACAAACCATGCTAAAATGTAATAAAACAAACCATGCTAAAATGTAAAAAAACAAACCATGCTAAAATGTAAAAAAAACAAACCATGCTAAAATGTAATAAAACAAACCATGCTAACATGTAATAAAACAAACCATGCTAACATGTAATAAAACAAACCATGCTAAAATGTAATTCAATAAACCATGCTAACATGTAAAAAAACAAACCATGCTAACATGTAATAAAACAAACCATGCTAACATGTAATAAAACAAACCATGCTAAAATGTAATAAAACAAGCCATGCTAACATGTAATAAAACAAACCATGCTAACATGTAATAAAACAAACCATGCTAAAATGTAATAAAACAAACCATGCTAACATGTAATAAAACAAACCATACTAAAATGTAATAAAACAAACCATGCTAACATGTAATAAAACAAACCATGCTAAAATGTAATGAAACAAACCATGCTAACATGTAATAAAACAAACCATACTAAAATGTAATAAAACAAACCATGCTAACATGTAATAAAACAAACCATGCTAAAATGTAATAAAACAAACCATGCTAACATGTAATAAAACAAACCATGCTAAAATGTAATGAAACAAACCATGCTAAAATGTAAAAAAACAAACTATGCTAACATGTAATAAAACAAACCATACTAAAATGTAATAAAACAAGCCATGCTAAAATGTAATAAAACAAACTATGCTAAAATGCAAAACCAAATCATGCTAAAATGTAATAAAACAAACCATACTAAAATGTAATAAAACAAGCCATGCTAAAATGTAATAAAACAAACTATGCTAAAATGCAAAACCAAACCATGCTAAAATGTAATAAAACAAACCATGCTAAAATGTAATAAAACAAACCATGCTAACATGTAATAAAACAAACCATACTAAAATGTAATAAAACAAACCATGCTAACATGTAATAAAACAAACCATGCTAAAATGTAATAAAACAAACCATGCTAACATGTAATAAAACAAACCATGCTAAAATGTAATGAAACAAACCATGCTAAAATGTAAAAAAACAAACTATGCTAACATGTAATAAAACAAACCATACTAAAATGTAATAAAACAAGCCATGCTAAAATGTAATAAAACAAACTATGCTAAAATGCAAAACCAAATCATGCTAAAATGTAATAAAACAAACCATACTAAAATGTAATAAAACAAACTATGCTAAAATGCAAAACCAAATCATGCTAAAATGTAATAAAACAAACCATGCTAAAATGCAAAACCAAACCATGCTAGAAAAAAATATAACAAACCAATAATTTACAGAAACCACAATGTCCCGCTGGTGACATATTTAACGCTCAATCAAATCATGTCCTTATTTGCTTGAACCCAACTTCTCTTCTTTGTTTCTTTCTTTGTGGGCACGGCCATGCCGGTTATGCTTACAACGCTGAGTAGATGGAAATGTGCGCGTTGGCGGTTTGAGAAGCGACGGAGAGTTGGGTTTCGAGTACCGAAGCATCCATGATGAAGGCGATGAATATCTGCAGAGGTGTGGCGGTTTGCGCTTATCTCTCTGCGCGGGAACTCAACATACCTGAATCCAAACCGGATGCGGTGGAAATTTCGTTGCCCGTAGAGGCCGCTGTGGTCCGTTGCACATTACAATCTGATGACCACACTGAAGGGCCTCAGCCCAAGGCCGTAATAGTGTTAACTTTTAAAGCTTTAACTTAGTTTTTGTTTTAGTCAGCGCTAACTGTGTTTGAAAGGCAGGAATGTCAATGTTTCATCGTAAATGTCAAATGTGTGTGTTCTGATAAGCGGCCTGACTCGAGGGGCATTTACAACCACAGGCGAGACAGAATAGTCTGAGAAGAATGAAAGTAAGAGAAGAAGTGGTCAGATGGACCAGACCTTTAACCAGGAATGGACCGACTCTTATAAGTCAGTTCTTCCTCCAGCGTGTCTCATCTGTCCAAAGCCCATGACGGTAAAAGGTCATGTGAAGCTCCACTATGAGACAAAGAACAACAGAAATACAGCGACATGAGAGCCACATTCATCACTGCCCAACACTGATGTTAACAAAGAGGAATAGATGTGAAGTGGTTTGATAACCACAGATAACGTCACTGCACACAAAGTTCTCTTTGTAGAAGGACCGAATAATATAATTTTGCGGCTTTTTGGATTCAGTTCACCCTGAATAAACTGAATTGAAAGCTGTGGGACAATTCAGTTCAATCCATTTTTCTAAAATCAATCATTATATTTTCAGATGCACATTTTTTAAACAGCTTTCTATTTTTAATCCAGTCCTCATTTTACTTGAAATGAGGGAATATGTGTAATTTATTATTAGATTACATACTATTTTTAATTCATCCAGTTCAGTTTGAAGAAAGGGAAATAAAAATTGTCGAGGTATTGTTCAACTAAATATTTTAAATAATACATATAGACACAACTACTTGGCTACTTCAGCATATGAAGGTTGTTCTGTCCATCCTGACAGACGGATCCTCCTCTGCTGGTTTCTAAGGTTTCGTTTTCCATGTTGACGTTTTTCATGTGCTGACGAGAAGCTTCTTGGACGGATTATGTCGCACCTACAGACTGTAAAGCCCTTTGAGGCAAATTTGAGATTTGGGATTTTAGGCCATAAAAATATATTTAATGTTAATCTAATACACTTGTTCTATGCTTGCTGGAAGCCATTTACATTTCAGAGAAGACAAAAGTGTTGTTAGTTTGTGAAAATTACTTGATGATAGAAAAAACGTGTGAGAATCACAAAGATTGGAGCGATCTTACTGTTGGATTACAGAAATACATAACCGGTGTAGCACAGAGAGGTCAAAGAAGACACTCGAGTTCAAGTGTGTTTCCTTTGTTGGGTGGTGATATACAACCGAAAACTGAAAGTAAAACTGAAATCACCACATTTTTACACGGCACTGTTTGAACAAATGTTATTATTTTTGTACCGTTTTTATTGCTTCTGCGTATTTTTGTTTGTACTGTATATTGTTTGTAATTGATGTTGTTCACTGCTCCTGGTTGGCTGAGGATTATCAAACCAAACGTTGTTGATTCACTACAATGACCATAGAAAATAGTTATGGAAGCGAACATGTGGATGAGATATGAACCGTGTAGAAGAGGGTTCTAGTTAGTTATATAAACTAACATGTGGATGAGTTATGAGCCATGTAGAAGAGGGTTCTAGTTAGTTATATAAACTAACATGTGGATGAGTTATGAGCCATGTAGAAGAGGGTTCTAGTTAGTTATATAAACTAACATGTGGATGAGTTATGAGCCGTGTAGAAGAGGGTTCTAGTTAGTTATATAAACTAACATGTGGATGAGTTATGAACCGTGTAGAAGAGGGTTCTAGTTAGTTATATAAACTAACATGTGGATGAGTTATGAGCCATGTAGTAGAGGGTTCTAGTTAGTTATATAAACTAACATGTGGATGAGTTATGAGCCATGTAGTAGAGGGTTCTAGTTAGTTATATAAACTAACATGTGGACGAGTTATGAGCCATGTAGAAGAGGGTTCTAGTTAGTTATATAAACTAACGTGTGGACGAGTTATGAGCCATGTAGAAGAGGGTTCTAGTTAGTTATATAAACTAACATGTGGATGAGTTATGAACCGTGTAGAAGAGGGTTCTAGTTAGTTATATAAACTAACATGTGGATGAGTTATGAGCCATGTAGTAGAGGGTTCTAGTTAGTTATATAAACTAACATGTGGATGAGTTATGAACCGTGTAGAAGAGGGTTCTAGTTAGTTATATAAACTAACATGTGGATGAGTTATGAGCCATGTAGAAGAGGGTTCTAGTTAGTTATATAAACTAACATGTGGATGAGTTATGAACCGTGTAGAAGAGGGTTCTAGTTAGTTATATAAACTAACATGTGGATGAGTTATGAGCCATGTAGAAGAGGGTTCTAGTTAGTTATATAAACTAACATGTAGATGAGTTATGAGCCATGTAGTAGAGGGTTCTAGTTAGTTATATAAACTAACATGTGGATGAGTTATGAACCGTGTAGAAGAGGGTTCTAGTTAGTTATATAAACTAACATGTGGATGAGTTATGAACCGTGTAGAAGAGGGTTCTAGTTAGTTATATAAACTAACATGTGGATGAGTTATGAGCCATGTAGAAGAGGGTTCTAGTTAGTTATATAAACTAACATGTGGATGAGTTATGAACCGTGTAGAAGAGGGTTCTAGTTAGTTATATAAACTAACATGTGGATGAGTTATGAGCCATGTAGAAGAGGGTTCTAGTTAGCTATATAAACTAACATGTGGATGAGTTATGAGCCATGTAGTAGAGGGTTCTAGTTAGTTATATAAACTAACATGTGGACGAGTTATGAGCCATGTAGAAGAGGGTTCTAGTTAGTTATATAAACTAACATGTGGATGAGTTATGAGCCATGTAGAAGAGGGTTCTAGTTAGTTATATAAACTAACATGTGGATGAGTTATGAGCCATGTAGTAGAGGGTTCTAGTTAGTAATATATAACTAGCATGTGGATGAGTTATGAGCCATGTAGTAGAGGGTTCTAGTTAGTTATATATAACTAACATGTGGATGAGTTATGAGCCATGTAGAAGAGGGTTCTAGTTAGTTATATAAACTAACATGTGGATGAGTTATGAGCCATGTAGTAGAGGGTTCTAGTTAGTTATATAAACTAACATGTGGACGAGTTATGAGCCATGTAGTGGAGGGTTCTAGTTAGTTATATAAACTAACATGTGGATGAGTTATGAGCCATGTAGCCGAGGGTTCTAGTTAGTTATATAAACTAACATGTGGATGAGTTATGAGCCATGTAGTAGAGGGTTCTAGTTAGTTATATAAACTAACATGTGGACGAGTTATGAGCCATGTAGAAGAGGGTTCTAGTTAGTTATATAAACTAACATGTGGATGAGTTATGAGCCACGTAGAAGAGGGTTCTAGTTAGTTATATAAACTAACATGTGGATGAGTTATGAGCCACGTAGTAGAGGGTTCTAGTTAGTAATATATAACTAGCATGTGGATGAGTTATGAACCATGTAGTAGAGGGTTCTAGTTAGTTATATATAACTAACATGTGGATGAGTTATGAGCCATGTAGAAGAGGGTTCTAGTTAGTTATATAAACTAACATGTGGATGAGTTATGAGCCATGTAGCCGAGGGTTCTAGTTAGTTATATAAACTAACATGTGGATGAGTTATGAACCGTGTAGAAGAGGGTTCTAGTTAGTTATATAAACTAACATGTGGATGAGTTATGAGCCATGTAGAAGAGGGTTCTAGTTAGTTATATAAACTAACATGTGGATGAGTTATGAGCCATGTAGTGGAGGGTTCTAGTTAGTTATATAAACTAACATGTGGATGAGTTATGAGCCATGTAGAAGAGGGTTCTAGTTAGTTATATAAACTAACATGTGGATGAGTTATGAGTCATGTAGCCGAGGGTTCTAGTTAGTTATATAAACTAACATGTGAATGAGTTATGAGCCATGTAGTAGAGGGTTCTAGTTAGTAATATATAACTAACATGTGGATGAGTTATGAGCCATGTAGCAGAGGGTTCTAGTTAGTAATGTCAACTAACATGTGGATGACGACTCGCATCGTCATCTCCAGCGAAGTGAACCCACCGCTGGCTCCTCGGAGCCGCCTCCATGTTTTGTGTATCAGCGCGGGGGGGGGGGGGGGCGGGGAGAGGGTGGGCCCGGTGCGTGCGCGTGTGCCTTCGGCAGAAGTGCAGCGCAGAAAAGACACGCGGCTCATCCGCTCACCTCCCCATTGACGTCAGTCCGGTGTCACGTGAACGAGCGGGGACCAATCGGCGCGGCGCTGGCGGAGAGAGCGCTGGCTGCCTGTTCCACCGAGACGTAGCGGGGGGGCGGGAGGGGTGGGAAGTAGACGCTGAATAAAGAGGAAGCCGTGCCGCTCGGTCTGTAATGACCACAAGCACCCGCGGAGGAGACTAGCGCCCCCGCCGTCGGATACTCCGTGTCCGCGTCCCGTCCTTTCCCGTCGCGGTGGATTATTGGGTTCGGGAGGGGAGAAGGCCATGGTCCCGACCGACTGAACGGCCCTTTGCTGGCGGCGGCGGCGGCGGCGGTGGAGGAGGCGAGGAGCGCGCCGTGGGGACGGTTTATGGGGCTTTGTGTGGCGAGGAAAATGGTGGATTATTTGCCCCGTGTGTCATAAAACGCTTGGATATCCTCTCGTGAAAACCGGATCGTGACCCCCCCCCCCCCCCCCCCCTCCCCTCCCCTGCGCCAGCCTCGGGCCCTGTCCGCGGCAACTCGGGTCGTGTTTTACGGTTTGGTTGGTGGGGAGCCCCCCCCCCCCCCTCCCCGCAGCCCCCTAGCTCGATCCGAACCGCCTCGTCCACTTGTATTTATTCCCGTACATGTAGGATCCTCGGGTCGGTTCGACACGCCCGCACCCCCCCGTTTGGAAAACATTAAACCCGCGGATTACCGAGCGATGGATTTCACCGGCAGCGGCGGAGCCAACGACCTGCACAACAACCAGTTCTACCCGTGCGAGGAGAACAAGCCTCTGCTGGGGGAGATGTCGGAGGGGAACAACAACAACACCAAGCCGAGCGCGGGGCCCTGCAAGCGGTCCCTGCACCACTGCAGCAGCGGCGGCGGGATGCGATACAAGCTGCTGCACGAAGGGGACATCCAGGTGTGCGTGGTCAAGCACCCGCGCACCTTCCTCAGCAAGATCCTCACCTCCAAGTTCCTGCGGAGGTGGGAGCCGCATCACCTCAGCCTCGCGGACGGCAGCCTCACCTCGGCCACCGTGAGTCTCCTTCCAGCCTCCCCCCTCCGCCTCCGGCTCCGGATCTGTCTTTGTCTCTCTATGCCTGTCTCTGACTCCCACTGTCTTTACCTGTCTTTGTCTCTCTATGCCTGTCTCTGATCCCCACTGTCTTTGTCTCTCTATGCCTGTCTCTGACTCCCACTGTCTGTATCTGTCTTTGTCTCTCTATGCCTGTCTCTGATCCCCACTGTCTTTGTCTCTCTATGCCTGTCTCTGACTCCCACTGTCTTTACCTGTCTTTGTCTCTCTATGCCTGTCTCTGACTCCCACTGTCTGTATCTGTCTTTGTCTCTCTATGCCTGTCTCTGACCCCCACTGTCTTTACCTGTCTTTGTCTCTCTATGCCTGTCTCTGATCCCCACTGTCTTTGTCTCTCTATGCCTGTCTCTGACTCCCACTGTCTGTATCTGTCTTTGTCTCTCTATGCCTGTCTCTGACCCCCACTGTCTTTACCTGTCTTTGTCTCTCTATGCCTGTCTCTGATCCCCACTGTCTTTGTCTCTCTATGCCTGTCTCTGACTCCCACTGTCTGTATCTGTCTTTGTCTCTCTATGCCTGTCTCTGACCCCCACTGTCTTTACCTGTCTTTGTCTCTCTATGCCTGTCTCTGATCCCCACTGTCTTTGTCTCTCTATGCCTGTCTCTGACTCCCACTGTCTGTATCTGTCTTTGTCTCTCTATGCCTGTCTCTGACCCCCACTGTCTTTACCTGTCTTTGTCTCTCTATGCCTGTCTCTGATCCCCACTGTCTTTGTCTCTCTATGCCTGTCTCTGACTCCCACTGTCTGTATCTGTCTTTGTCTCTCTATGCCTGTCTCTGACTCCCACTGTCTTTACCTGTCTTTGTCTCTCTATGCCTGTCTCTGATCCCCACTGTCTTTGTCTCTCTATGCCTGTCTCTGACTCCCACTGTCTGTATCTGTCTTTGTCTCTCTATGCCTGTCTCTGACCCCCACTGTCTTTATCTGTCTTTGTCTCTCTATGCCTGTCTCTGATCCCCACTGTCTTTACCTGTCTTTGTCTCTCTATGCCTGTCTCTGATCCCCACTGTCTTTGTCTCTCTATGCCTGTCTCTGACTCCCACTGTCTTTATCTGTCTTTGTCTCTCTATGCCTGTCTCTGATCCCCACTGTCTTTACCTGTCTTTGTCTCTCTATGCCTGTCTCTGACTCCCACTGTCTTTATCTGTCTTTGTCTCTCTATGCCTGTCTCTGATCCCCACTGTCTTTACCTGTCTTTGTCTCTCTATGCCTGTCTCTGACTCCCACTGTCTGTATCTGTCTTTGTCTCTCTCTGCCTGTCTCCCTCTGTCTCTGTCTCTGTGTGTGTGAGACCATGCAATGTGCAGCTTTAATGTTTGTCTTGTCTTACGACGTTTACCAGCAGCCTGTTGTTGACGCAGTTAGAACGCGGCCGCCTGTCACCTCTTTCGCGGCCTCCGTGTTCTGCCGATAGCATCCGGCCTCCCTCTCCATCACTTCCGCGTGCAAGCGACCCGACCAGTTGGCCGTTTAGTGGCGTCGCTCTGCTGCTGCATCAGGTCTGTAGTTCAGCGATAATGTCATCGCGCAAGGGTGTTTTAGGCCTGCAGCCGATGCGCGCGACGGAAGGAGGGATCTCGCCTCGAATCCGAGTTCCAAACAGCCGCACCTGAAATATACAGGCGGCCTTTTCACTGCTATTCTGTTGCCAGGGCAACTGCTTCGGTTAATCCTGCTACTGCATTAGCACGCATTGCAAAAGCGCCTCGGGAGGAAATCGGGGATCCATTTTTTCCCCATAAAATGCAATATTCCAAGGAAGACTAGAAAAGAGGAATCCACGTTCAGTGCATTCACCTTTTACACGCGTAAATCATTGACCACATATATGGACCATCCTGGGGGAATAATAGAAAAACTAATCATTAACTACAAAGTCGCATGTCTGCTAATCAAACCAATTGTAATTGTTTTGTAAGTCAGCACAATAAAAAAAAGCCTTTATTTCCTCCTGCGTTTTTGTCAACACCTGTGACATTTTCCACAAAGGCCGGCTCAGTGTTTTATCAATACACCTTGTCACAGGTATTTCTGGACGTGTGCCTATCACACCTAAGCTACAGGAGTGCTGAATGGCTCGGCGCGTTTGAGACTGTTATTATAGCAGGAAAGACTGGTCGAGGCAGTGGAGGGTAAACCCCCGACCCGCTGGGTCCGCTGGCCCTACTACACATCTCAATAAATCATCAGAATTCCTTTAAAAAAAAATAATAATAATATCGGCCTTTTATTGGGGAATGCATTCAATCATTTGGAGCGAGCCAGTCTCTTCCAGCGGCGGGGGGAAGTGTCTTCCAAACAGTCCCTCTTGACTGTGGTTCAGGTCATCGTTCTCAGTAAGTGCAACACTTTGAGACGTTCTGTCAGGTGCTTTTCGGTACAGCATAGCAATACAGATTCTGTCAGCTATTCCAAGAGGTAGCTGCGTAATCAGGCGAGACATACTGTGTTTCTATGAAAAATGGCATTAATATTAGCCTACAGTACTTCCACATTTCACTTCTGGCATCTTTCCCCCCCCCCCCCCCCCCCCCCTCGCTGTGAGTGCACGCTTTGCAGCCCCCGCCTCCTTGTGGAGCATTAGCGCTTGTTAGTATGTTACACACATGTTACTGTAAAAGTAACGATGAAGCAGGAAGTAATTCTGAAATAATGTGTGACAGTCTAAGCAAGTTAACAGCAATACAATCAAGCAATTTAAAATAAAAGTGAACACGTGCCTCACACAAGATGATCTATCTATATCGCAAAAAACATTAATTGCGATAAACAATATTCTTGTAATTTTCAGACCATTTTTGCCACTGATTACATAATGACAATATGACATTATAATAGCATAATAATGTACAGAAAGAATGTTTTATTCCTCAGAATTTTTAGACATTAAAAAATAGAAGGTGAAAAAATATACCCATGAATAAAACAAATATTATATCTATACCTTTTGTTATTAAAAAAGTGCAACACGGACCGAGCGGGGCAAAGCATGGGGCTTAATGCGATGTTCTAGGGTTGGAGATGTTCACCCGGGAAGTTGCTGGCAGGGCCTCGCGCTCCGCGTCGGGGGTTGCTGGGTGGAGACGGGGCGTCTTGGTCCCACCACCTAGAAAGGCCAGCCGGAGACGAACGCAGGGCGTCGGTCCGGGGGACAAAGTTGACATACCGGCTCGCTCGGGTCTGTTGGCTCTCCTCTCTCGTTCGGCTTGAAGCCAAAATGTTTCCCTGAAGATTGCGGCTTCAAACTCAGGGCGTAAAGGACAGAGGCGGCGCAATTGACTTAATGAGTGATGTTTCATCATCTACTCTAAGATCTAATGCGGGAGTACCCCAGGGTTCTATTTGGGACCTTTTTTATTATTGAGTTTATACATTATCTATTTGCTGGATGATGTGATGTTCAAGTGTATGCAGATGATGCAGCGATTTATGTTCGCAAGGACAAAGAACAAACCTAAACTGACATCCACAATGGCAAATATAACTAAATGGCTTGCAGATTGTTTGTATGTTCTTCACAAAGAGGGTTAGCACCACTGCAATATTCTCAGCAAACTCCACGTCCTGAGTTGGGGGAACCTCACTGAAAATTTGACACGGTGTGGCCGCCTCCATCTGGTGTTTTAACTAAAGAAAGCAGTCAAAGCAGCAGACGTACCGGATCTACTTCGAGAGGTGATGTATGTCATTTGCAATAGTTCAAGCTTGTTTAGCGGATCTGGATTCTCTGTGAAGGCAGCTTGCCCGTAACAACCATAAGTCTATGGATATTAGTTCCATTTCCTTTTGAGAATTTGTCGTTTTAGGCTGCCTTAAAAACATCTGGCTGGGGACAGGAGATGGAAATTAGCCACTCTAGCTCACAACTGTTGATTGGTATGCAGTGTCCCTGCAAAATAAATAACAAATCAACATTAACACTTTATTACATACAATAATGATTACACTATTAGAAAAAATATATATATATATATATTATGGCTGTCAACAGACTAAAAAAACGAAAACGGAAGTAATTTTGACAGCCTTAACATAAAATAAATACTATCTAATTAAAGAGTGTTGGTTGCTGGACCTTGAAATCTGTAGTTTGGCCTCGTTTTAAAGGGACAAATGCTGTCTTAAATGATCCCGTAACGCACCCAGCGGCCGAGGGGGAAATGCTAAAAAAAATCACCCCGCTGCTTTTAAGCAATCATGTGAATCCCATCCAGCACCGGATAGGTGGTTAACATTTCTGCACGTCACTGGCGGTCAACCACAGCCTCTGAAGGCGGAAATATGAGGAAGAGGGTTTTCTGTTCTCAAGGCAAAGCATGAACGTGCATCTCCGGAGCAGCAAAGCTCTCAGTTGTGATGTGGGACCACGACCACTGCTAAGCAACGTAGCTCTGCTCTCCCCACGGACAGACGTGGCCTCCCGAGACGGAGGAGGCAAAAGAGCGTCGACAAATACTTGGGACAACTTATGAAAGAGGAGCTTTGTTTCACTTGTTTCAGTCGCAAGAAGCTCGCCGAGCCCGCTTCGCTTCTTTTTCCCAGAACGAGTAGAAAAGGACGCGATGTCTGTATTAAAGGTAATCGTATTCTAAGGCGGCGTCAACGTCCGTATATCAATAATTGCAGTGAGAGAAATTGGTGACTCACTCCTCCCTCCTTGGGTCACAGGCCTAACGTGCATCACGTCTACGTAAGAGGGGAACAGCTGCAAGCGAGCGCTTCCTGCGCTGTGGCTCACTGACAAAAGGCCCCGAGGTGGAAGGAGTGTGGTTCGCGCTGCGAGCGTGGGGGGGGCGCTTCTAGAGAGGGGACCCTCTTTAGAAATCAATGGGGGCCCGGGGGGCGTCTCCTGGTCACGTCTGCACCGTCTAATGACAATAATAACCAGTCTTATCTCCACCGTGGCACTCTTACTACAGCGGGTTGGCGCCACCTTCGGTGTCAACCTTTGCTCACCGCAGAGATCTTTGTGGTGCTTGACTTGAAAAGAATGAACAAATGCCACTTCTTCGGTTTTATCGGAGCGCGTTCCCCTTCGGCTCCGCTGTCGCAGGGACCGATGCAGGAGATCATTCCTGCCCAGTGCAATAACACTCTACAATAAATCATCCCTGGCTAAATAACGACAATAACAACCCTGCACTGCTGTGACGCTGCTGCTCTTCCTCTTCTCCTTTTACAAATTATTATTATTGTCTCTTTTTGAAGGTTATTCTTTTGTTTCAGTTTAGTTTATTTCCAGTAGTTTGCACGATTCGGTCATTTGGTCACATCTGTTTCACCTCGTGTCAACACGATAGCACACGCCGCACTGGCACATCTTCTTGCATATTCTACATTAGCGCGTGTCCTCTAGATACGTCTCAGTGGGACCGAAACCTGCGGTTTTATTCCTCCAGAACACACAGCTTGTGTGACTCTGAGGTCTTTTAGGGGTGAGTTCTTACCTGTTTTCACATGCGTCACCGTCCCTCTGAAGCCTCACTGTGCCGTGTGCACGTGGACCACCGGTTGCGCTGCTAGCTGCTAACTGAGCCGTGCAGATATGTTCTGATTTAAAAAAAAACGAAAACCTCCTCTTTTCAGTAGCCTTGTATGTGCACACGGTATTTCCCCTCATTAGTGGGGCTGATCGGTTTGACGGTCGGGGGGTCTGCGCGCGTACACCGACATGTGCGCGTTTTAAATGACGGCCTCCTTCTGACTCCTGTCAGTTGTTTTTGCCGGTAGAATAACCGTCCTGTGTGAGCTCACGCTGCTGTAACGCCCCACACCACAACAAACACACTGCTTAATGCGACACCCATTTCCGTGTCGACCGAACGCGCGCAAACATCAATGTGGTTCAACCTGCTGCCTCATTTAAAATGCTACAAACACGAGACTAAACTAGAGAGAGAGACCGTGACACCGACTCACAATACATGATCTCAAACCTACTGTCATTTTTTTTTTTTTTCTTCAAAAGGATCAACAAGTTTTTAAAAAGGCCGCTGTAGTTTTTTCTGCACCGTCGGTCCCGCCGTTGATTTTTGAAGTCTGTTCGTAATGATGTCGTGATAGTGAACCTGATGTGTTCAAACGATAAAACCACATCCCCTAAATCCCATTTCTGGGTCCCGCGTCTACAACATTAGTGCACAGGTCATGCTTTCGTTTCTTCCCGTCCTCCTCTTTCTTTCTTTGTTGTTGTGCCCCAGAAACAATCAACAACAACCCGCATTTCCCTCCCCTTGTTTCTATGGTAACACGGTGATGAGGAGACGAGAGGAGCTGTAGCCCCCCCCCCCCTGAGGAAAAGCAGAACACACACAGAGGAAAAAAAAACAAAAACGCCGAGCATCTCTGCAGCACAGCGCTTCATATCGTCTTCCTCATCTTACGCTTCAACGCGCTCCTGCCACGTTTGTTACTCCAGGATGCACTATTTGGCGGATAGAACAGGACAGGACAGAGATACGGACGGGCAGACAGAAGGACGGACAGGGACCCGGGCTGACGTTTGCTTTTCCAAGGAAATGAGACGTCTCGCCCAGAACCAATATTTGCCCCGGTTGTGGCCTGTAATGAAAATCCTGTAGTGTGTGTGTGTGTGTGTGTGTCCGAGGATGTTAGTTCATCGGGGGGGGGGAGGGTGTGCAGATAAAGACAACCACCTGTCTGTTGGACTCTGGAAGCAGGTGTTATGTTCATTCATCATCATTGTCTGGATGAAAAGAAACGCTGTCTTGTCATAAGCAGACGTGCATGCGAACGTTTCTGATGGCACGTTCGACTTGCTCCACTTGTGAGTAGAACGTTAATCTTTCATGGAACAAAATTAATCAACTTGTAAATGTAAAATGAATTAAAGCTCGTCGTCAAAAAGACCCCAAAAAAGAAATGGTGGGTGTGGGATTTGAACCCGAGCATTCAAAAATGGGAGATAATCACACAACGTTTGCTAACATGTATTAACTTTCTGATCAGAGGTCTGGCGGATATATTTTGCGGACTGAACACACTGAATATGTCTGTCTGTGACTTCCTGAAGAGGGCAGAGCTGTGGTCACGTGACTGCACATGCCATCATTTCTCTCCAGCGAGGATGTGGACAGACGTCCAGTCATGTCGGTCACATTGGGACATTTGAGCAACTGGATTACTCATTATTATTATTATCAGCCTACTTTGCTGATAAATGACATTTGGAAGCATTGAAATCGTGTGAAGCCACTACGTCTTTAACCGTGAATGTGTGTTCCAAATTTGGTAAGGATTGGAGTCCCTCAAACGCGCCTTGGAAGAACGGGTTGCCATGGCAACAGCGTAACACTAAACAAAAAGCTAATAACTTTTAATCATCGAGGCCTTTGGGATTGTTTTGTGAAAATTTGAAGTGGCTGTGACAAAGTCCCAGAGAGGAGTTGGTCAAAGTATAGCGTCTAGAAAGTGCCAAAAATAGAGGAAATATTCACTCATGACAAATTATAACCGACTTCCTCTTTCCGTTTTAGAGCATGGCAAACTATTTGGGGTCTCCCTGTTTCTACATATTTTCCAAAATACATGTAGGTCAAACAAGACGCTGGGGCTACTTCGTTGAAAACTGGCAGGGGGGCGCTATGGAGACCACTTTTGAGCCCAAACCCCACATCGAGTTTTTGAGATTGGCACCAAAATATCTGCTTGAACTTTCATGCGAACCGTGTCGTCGTAAACAAATAATAATTCCCAATACTTACCGTGAACAATCATCAAAGTCTTAAGGCTTATCTTCACAAATTTGAGGTTGGTTAGATAAAAGGGGTAAGAGTGGCTCGTCAAAGTAGGTAGCGCGATAGTTTTTACTAGGAATTTATTAGGAATAATAAATCTCAAGAATATCAGCCAAAATGGACGCCTGTGTGGTTTTGATCACACAGGTTTCAGGATTAATTAACCCGAACTTAATCGATTGGGTTTAAACTCTTGGAGTTTGTTTATTGATGACTCAAAAACACAATGTAAAATTGGAAAAAACAAGCAAAAACTCAGCGCGTGAGTGCGGCGCACCCTAATATTTGAAAAGATTAGGGTGCGCTTAAGGACTCGATGTGAACACATCCTAGAGATTTGGTGAGGACAAGTCAAGTACTTTTGAAGTTATAGGTATTTAACTATTAGGCCACACACCCCTTACAGCAGACTTTTTATATAAAAAATGGTGTTTGGAGGCAGAAAACAATAAGTTCAAAGTTCTTCCATCTGACCTCTCCTGCCTCGGCTACCGGGTTATTGTTTCTGTAATGTTGGCACTGAGGGAAAGTGGACTGTCGAGCGTCACACCGAGGTTCCTGGCCGTCGGGGGGGGGTCATGACGGGGTTGTCAAAGGTCAGGCCGTTGGTGGGAGAGTCTCTCCATGGAAGGAAAGCGTAGTTCAGGTGGCGTGCGGCCTTCCACTGAGAGATGTCTCTTAAACAGGCTGAGGGTCAAGTTACCTGTGTCTCAGATGGGGGGGAGGAGAAGCCATGTGAGGAGACGACAGAGCCGAGACAGTTGGTGCACAGAGAGAAGAGGAAGGGACCCAGGACAGATCCCTGGGGGACCCCGTGTGGTGAGAGAACACGGTTCAGACACAGATCCTCTCCGTGTGACCCGGTGAGCGCGGCGGCCGTTGAGGTGGGAGGAGAGAAGGGAGAGAGCAAAGCCCGAGAGACCCAGTTCCTGAAGGATCTGATGTTCTCACTGTGACAAATGGTCCAGAAAGGTCAAAATGGATGAGGACAGCAGCGTTTCCCCTACCACTGAACAAAGGGAGCGCCCCGGTGACCCCTGAAGAAACAGTTGCTTCCTTCAGAGAGATTATAAAACAGCCAGTTGACAGGGAAGTGATGAGGTGGGAGAGTAAAGGAAGAAGGTCCGGGAGCAACTAGACTGGAAAATGTACGACGGGATGGGGCCAAGGGGGCAGGTGGTCGTACAGGCAGAGGTTACCAAGATGAGAACTCGGTCGGGAGACAAGAGGGTGAAAGAGGAAAGGGACGGTAGTGAAGATGAAGTGGGTGGAAATGTAGTCACCGAGAACCCAGAGCGTATGCATCCATCCTTTTTGTGAAATAGTTGGTACCAAACTGGCTTGGTAGAAGGTGGACTGGGAGGATCAAGGAGGTTGAAAAAGTTGAGTCTTCTGGGGATCGCGCGGCGAGGATTGAAGTCTAGATTGGTGGAGCGAGCTTTCCACAGCCGAACTAGAGGCAGAGCGACTGGTCGGCGAGCAGGTCGTCGGTCGGACTCCCGCTGCGCTCTCTCTGCGACGCGCTCAGGCTCTTCCGTCATCGGTGGCTGCTAACAAGTCACCCGCTGACCACAATGTCCGGGAAGTCCGCTGGTGATTCACCTCCCTGCCATCCTTATCGGCAATGCTGTCCGACGGTACGGCGTCCTGTTCCGATGCGCCGTGGCCCGTCCCCGCAGACTCCTCCTGTCGGCTGCATCCACCTCCGCTTCCCACAACTGGGATCCGCCGTCATGCTTTTTCTATGCAGATGTCGGTGCGTTTGCGTGATTAATG